>NW_017275358.1:8307-34587 GCF_001594065.2 Cyphomyrmex costatus | reverse complement strand
CTCTCTCTCTCTCTCTCTCTCTCTCTCTCTCTCTCTCTCTCTCTCTCTCTCTCTCTCATCCTCTCTCGTTTCCATCCTCTTTGTCTGCTCCAGCATGTATACCTGCTAGTCGCCGTGCGCTTCTATCCCACCCCTCTCCATCATTCTACACCTCCCATATCATCGTTCTATCTCGATCAGCGACGCTGTCCGTCTCTTCCAGTTCTCTCCGTCTCTTCACTTTCCCTCTCTCTCCATCCCTCTTCTTCTTTCTTGCTTTCTCACCAGCTCGCTCTAGTGTGTTCTCGTCATATATATCTTCTCCCCCTACGCGCAACTACCCGGTAACTCTCTTTCTCTTCATCCCATCGGCGCTTCGTCCCACGCTCTCCCTCGCGTTCAACCCTCGGCGGCCCACATCCGCGCATCGTGGGGTAGCGTGGTACACCATGCGGTACGACCTACCTGCCCTCTTCCCTCTCTCACTCTCTCTCTCTCTTTCTCGCACACGCGCGCCCTCTCCTCCGAACCCTCCCTCTCGGCTCCTCGCTTTCTAGCATCCCTCTTCCTCCCGCGGCTACAGTGCATCCCAACATCGCCGGAGAAGAGAGAATCGTTACTATGGCGAGATCAATATGATAGGACGGCGCATGCCTCGGTATCCTTATACTTGAACCCTTCGCCACCACTCTCGCTCTGTCGCGTCTCTCTTGCAGTTTCGCTCGTTCCGTCGTCGTCGCACCTCATCCTTCAGCCTCGTCACCTCACACTCTATCTCGGTAGTCTCTGTCTCCGTTACTCGTACGGTCCACATCCCCCGATGACGTTTCTCCCTATCTCTGATCCTCTCGCGCGGTACATCCCTCTTCGTCTTGGCGTGCGCTGGAGGCCGCGTGCCAGACCGTGGGCGGCGTTGACTTAACTCAGTTCAGTCAACAGAGGGCCGTATGCGGGAGGATACTGTTCCGTCTTTTCGGTCCGGATCGAGAATACGAGAGATATTCTCCTTTTCTTCATCAAACGAAGCTAGAAGCAACGTCAAAATGAAACAGCGGAAGCTATAGTTAGCACAGATTTATTCAGAATCGTGACTATCAATATTTTCATATTAATGCAAAGTATGTACTTACTCGTATACCTGAGACTGTGTACTTCATTAAGATCGCATTTGAAACAAGCGGGCGCCAACTAGATATTTTCTAGCCGGAAAAGAAACGAAACTGGCCGTTTATCGTTTATTTTGGCACTCTCAGGAAGACAACGCGCTTGTGCTACTGTCCGAAATACGTGATATATGATTGTCGAATGGACTACGCGATACGGTATGTTTGTGTAAACGGAGCACACCAAAGTGATATCGAAAAGAAAAAAATTTAATAATATATGAACCCTCTAGGGTTCTAACACGCACTTTGCGAACAATTCTGAAAACACATGCTATATGGAAGACCCACTGAGAAACTCTCTTTGAGAGACTGTAGGGGCTTTTAGAGTTCAGATTAATATTTATAAATTCCTTTTTCTTCTTTTGAAGCATTGAAATTTGGAAATATATCTTCATAAGTTGCGATGCCAAAAGTTTTATATCTATTTTTATTTGTACAATAAAACTCTCCCTGTTTTCTTTTCTTCGTGTACAAAGCAAGCGAAATTTCGATTTCGTCTAAAAGATCCATGGTGTTTGTTGTAAAGTAAGATTTTTTTTAATTTGAATAATATATGAAACGTAGAAATATTATATATATATATATATATATAATATATATTTAAAAAAAACACACAATTGCAAAATAAATGTAATTTCAATAACCAGCCCCATACTTCAAAAACAGAAGAAGTTGGAGGAATATATAGTCATTGACAGCACTGACCGCGTAACCTGAATGAGACATTATGAAACATTCCAATCTTCGTTTGCAAGTAATTTTTATGAAGCAAATAGAATATCTCAGAGACTCTCTTTTTCTTTTAGTTAGAAAAAAGGGTTGTCTGGACGTAGGTTAACGCTCCAATAGCTCGATTCTCCTTTGTGCTGTCTTTTCTTCGTCTCGACATTACGCTCCGCTCTTCCGTGTCGCGTGTTTCCTCGCATGCTCGCGTGTCGAACGATAATGACGATGGTATAACGACGACATTCTAATCTGACGCTCAGTATCAATATACGCGAGCGATCCGGATTTCTGAATTAAATTACAATTAAAAACACAGTCTTGCACCTCCTTCTAAAGTACGCAAACTTTTCTATAACATTTACTTTTACTCTAAATGATAAATCTAATGAATAAATACATTGTCGATTTTTTATTAAAAAATATTTTTTTAGGGAGATCATTATTCATTATAGTCTTAAAAAAGTAGTTATCTTTAAATTTCTTTAAATTAATACTTGTTATTTCTCTTTGCAATTAGCAAAATTTAAATATTTTATCTTTAATCTTATCTAAATGCACTATTGGAAAATTTATGTCAAATATAATACATTTCACATGTTCTAAATGGTTTACTCAAATTTTTGTATTTATTTAACATAAGATGAAAAGACTAGAAGAAAACAATACCGATACTGTGTAAAAAAAATTATCACAAAGAAGGTAATGCTGACACAGTTTTTTTAAAGAAACTGTAAAAGTATATATTTTTTAGTATAATTACAACATTTATGATATGTTAAATTAGTAAGTATTTCATTCATTTATCTTATTGTTATAATTACGTTTTGAAACATACTTATTATCTTCCTTACTTATTCACTTACTTAAATTGCGTCATTTTGACACTAAGAAACGTTAAATATCAATTTCACACAAAATGTTTGAATAACATGAGTATATTATGTTAAATTGTTATTCAAATATTTTTAAAAAATTCAACACAATCGATTAACAAGAACGTGAGTTGATCGTTTCTAAAATAAATACTATATAATCGGCTAGTCTGACATGAATAAAAAAATTTTGTTGAGAGATCCTAAAAATTATGTTAAGCATTATAGAGAATTCGATTACGATATAGAATCGCAAAGGATTAAAATAGTGAAAAAATGAAAGTTAATTATATCGTAGAAATATTTAGTTTGTAAAATATAAAATAAATCTCTCTTCGCGATTATATTATATAAGAAAGGTTAGTTCGACATTTTATAAACGTATAATGTGGAAATGCTAGAAATGCTATTGTAAAACATTCTGTATTAAATAATGCGCCATTGGATTCTGAGTTTTATTATCTATCATCTGACAAGATTCTGAAATATTCTGAGAAGGAAATTTCACATTTCATTTCGGAATCCGATTCTATATAGCATGCTTCGACGCTGATAACCCGTAGACGCATTGGGCGCACTATATTTACGTTTGCATCACTGACATCCGCAGTTCCGTCTTTACGATTTCTACGCCACCACTAGTAATAGTCGTGAGTTTATACACTCTGCTGGCGTCAAAGTTCCAATGTTTCTCGGGTAGTTTCCACCACGATACTCCGACATTCTTCGACATCTACTCGTGCTTCCGCTTCTGATTGTCTGTTACGTTTTCGCCTCAGCGGTTCCTTACATTTTTCAATCCAACTTATTTGACGCAGTCCAATCGCAAAGAATAACCAATGCAAGCTCGAGTTTGCGATCAACTACAAAAAAGCTGTATGTAACTTTTCTGCTTTTCACAATACATAGATTTTTTCCGTCGCTGACTGGTGTCGAATCAGAAGATGAAATATTTTCTGTGGTTTGAGTCTTATAGCCATAATTATATATATATATATCGACATTTCGGTATTTATAATCGATATATCAAAAATTTAATAAATATTTTGTATAAGTATTAAATATTTTGTAAATTTACAAAAATATATTGTTAATTAAAAGTACCGGTACTGGTAAGAACTCGTTATTATACACTTACCGCCTAAAATTACAAAGTTAAACAGTTGAACAATTCATGAATGAGACTTTAATTTGTTTCTGAACTTTTTTCGAGAAGGACCAGTCAGTGAGCCAATCAGAAATTAAAATTGATTGGTATTCTTTGCTCTAAAAACGGAGTAAGTCAATTTTAGTCTAATGAGTCAGCGAATTTAAGTTAATAAAGATTGGACGCCCTTTCCGACACGTGCTTGATGAAGTTGAAGCGCGTGACAAACGTTATCGTCTTAACGATGGACCCAGTAAATATTCAGCGGCACCATAAATATTCTGTATATCCGCATTATGCAGAAATAATTCTGCATTATTCGATAATGGCGTAACTTACAGCGTCTATTGTGCATCCTTGTTGTTGTATGTTACCTGACACGGTTCAGTAATAACACGAACGTCGTCAACCAGCGTTATTTCTTGACCGCTGTGATAGCGATCGACGATTACTGGCGCAATATTATATCAATATTATCGATTACTGGCTGTTATCCACTCCGTCACGCTTGAAATATGAAAGACACGCTAGAGCTGCATTTTGATGAGACGTTAATTAACTCGAATACGATATCAAGAGTGAGAATCTCTTGAACGGAAAAGATTGCATCTCGCGAACCAGCGTTGGCTCGTCGCCGATTTATTTGTGCTCATGGCGGCGATATCCAATGGATTTGGAATACTTTTAAGCTTGGCTACTGTACATTGGCGTAGAAACCATTCAATCAAATCAGCTAATAGGTATACGGTCGACGAGATTGGCGCGCGTATTAATTATTCACAGTCATCCTCGTGCGGCATGCGACAAGAAATTTATTCATCTCCGCGAGCAGGTCAATTAAAACTCTAACCGCCAAACGCGATTACGTTCTTTCAATGAGATTATAAATCGGAAGTCTGACCGAAATCTCTTTAGAGTTTATTAGTAGAATTTGCATAAAATCTCTTATATAAACTACCGAATATTTGTAGATCATTCATTCGTGAGACACGTTTTGTGTAAATTCAAGGATTGTTACCTGTATGAGATATTTTATCATTGATGCTTTCGCGCGAATAAAGACGCATTTTGCGTGCTCATCGCTAAATTACCTGCAGACAGATGATAAATTACTGCATACAATCGACTTTATGAACTACGAAGCGTATACGTTCAAAGGATTTGCAGTAAGCGGATAGAAGGTTTCTCATCTGCTCGCTTAAGCTAGCTGCCATATCAAAAATATTAAATAGCAAATAGTTATAAAATACATTAAATGTTCTAGGTTTTTTGATTTTAAGTAATTCATCTTTTTTACGTAGAAATTTAAAGGAAATCTTCTGTGACGAATATCAATTCTGTGATGAATTCAATCGTACTAATTAACTTTGCCATTGGAAATTTACGATAAAATCAACTTAAGTTGATTTCTTTTAATTTCTTTTTAAAAAGAGATCAGCTTTTGCTTAATTATGAAAAATGAAAGTAATAGATTCTATCCTCCAATCCTAATTTCGATAAAATCGATAGTTATATCTAAGATAGATACGTGAAAGAATGACGGAAAAGATGAAAAGGGAGAAAAAGAGCTGAGATAACATAAAGTCATTTATCATTTGAAGGGATTGCAAAGTTCTGAAAATCGCAAGTTTAATCAATCAAGACTATTTAATAATTGCTTGCTGACATAGTAACTTCATGTTTTATAATACGAAAGTTATCAAATTTATGTCACTGATTTTGAACTGAAATTCACTCAACTTTACCGAGCTTTATCAGGCTTTCTCGCAAAAATTTTCCTCTATAACATTCTGCCAATATAAATTATTATTTCGTTATATTACAAAATTTAACGACACCTCAAACTGATCGCGATATCGTTACGAAATTTTCTCTAGATAAAAATGTGCACAGCAATACTTGTCATTTCAACGCCATGGTTGAAGCATTGGCTGCGTTCAGCAGAAGAAACAGCTTTGCAACACACTGTTACCAATATATAAATCAATGATATTCAAAATTTCCTAAGGGGAAAACTATAACCATATTAAAGAAGAAATATTATTCTTTAATATAATTGGCCTTTCCCTTAGTTTCTCACTAGATCTACATGTATAAACCAATCATATTCAAGAATTTTGCAACAGTTTCAAAGCTTTTTCTGCTCAACTCAGCTATTTTCATCTCAATTGTTGTCGTCACTTTAAGTTTTCGCACCGACGCTCGAATGCTAAATAAATAATCGACCTTCCTTTGTCGACTACGAGTTCGCGCGCAAACCGAGAAACTAGATTCTCGTCCACCTTGCCGCTAGGGGTGCCGATATTTGCGCACCTGCACTCTCTTCCTTTCTCCGAGTCCAATTAATAGAATTACCTCACGCCCGCTACAAAGGATTTGTTTTAACAATCCGCGGTGCTTTGCCCAGTGCGCAACCGGCGTCTCGCCGGAAGGATGTCCCATTTCCTGAATTACCCTTCGCGACTCGTCCTCCAATTAATGGCGTCTTCCGCCTCGAGAAAGACGCTTACCCAGTGACGCGGGTGAGTCTTCGTCAGGACAGAATTTGCAGGACTTGAAGCGAGTTATATCACAGGCTTGCCGATAATTAACGTGTACTTCCGTGCGCGAGGAAATTGACTCGGGTTCGTTACGTTAAAATAGAATTCAGATATGGGTGATCCAATTTCCGAAAATGTCGACTTGACAATGACTTATTTTGAAGTCAAACGACCACCCCTCGGAAATCGGGGTGCTTGTTGTTTCGCGTCGAGTGAGTTTTGCGCTTGCATATTAATAAATGTTAAATTGCATTCGGTACCAAAATCTCGTACTTCCTTCAATCTGCGTCTCCTCGAAAACGATGGAAATCCGGGTCACTGTCGGTTTTTACTTCGTTTCGTCGATCGGTGACTTACTTCGGTTACTCTCTTGTTTTTCATTAAGTTCAACATGAAACGACAAGATGCTGTACTTAAAAGTCACTGCCGAGCGTTGTCGCAACATTTTATGAGCAGACATTAAGTAAAAAAGGAAATGACACGTACTTGGATGTGGGTTAAGTCAGCATAATTTAATAAAGTCTGGTCTAAAAGGTTTCGTGACGGCTTCGATGGCTGTGTTATCAGAGGCAAACTCCATGCGACGCATCTTCGCATGCATAACCGAGCCACGTCGACGGTTATAATTAATAAATGATTATTAATGAAACAATGTAAACTTATATAAATTTATTATATTAAGTACATCTCAGCAAAAATTGTATGTTAATTCAGGAATCAGTAAAATTTCAGAAGTATATCTCTGATTCACTGCATTTATCGCGCAAAATTCAGTCGACACATATTTTGATATCGTATATTTAATTAAAGCAATCTATATATTATACTAAATGAAGCGAAATTTTAACAGTGCACATGTTTATAAGCTTTTATGATCTACAAAAATCCCATTTATAGTATCATTATTAATATATTATATTTTCGTGTATCTTTTATCTTTGCCGTTCGATAATGGTTAATTATTACGCAATTAATTACCGCATGCGATAACGTTGATCATCATTCAATATATTAATAAATTAATATATCGCTGATTCTTATATGCGGTATTGTAACAGAGAGCGTACAAAAAAGTATTTCATAAGATTTTTTTGCATTATCGGACATTCAATGAGCTGTCAGTAATTAATCCGTCAAGCGAAATAATGAAAAACACAACGCGAATATCAGATTCATTGAACAACGTTCGTAGGGAATAATATTCGTGCTTAATTAGCGCGCATTTACGTGGTTGCTATTTAGCATTTCAATGAGACGCAGTTACATGTATCTCGCGTGTAACTGCAACTTCAATGTCTCTGTATCGAGAAATTGGGAAATAAAAAATCTATCAATACCAAAATAATATAGAACAACAATTATCTAATACAATAATCGTGCTGATAAGCTTCTAAAAATTCAACTTAAATTTATTCAAACCGTCGTTTAACTCTTTTTAAATAAATAAAGGCTCTGTTACAATCTTCATCTTAAGAAGATAAAAATTAATATCGAGTTTCATGGTTGTTTTAACCAGAAGATTAAAAGAGACTGAACAAACTATAATCATGAACGATACTTGGAACGATTCTTTATCGTTAGAACAAAAGGGTCAGAGAATTATACGAAATTTATGAGAATCAGGAGAAACATTAATTATATGGTACGTGTTAGCTTTTATCAGCGAAGTAATGAAGCGGGGACACATCTAGATATCTTTGATATTATATCTCTCGTTTTGCACATCCCAATCGTATCGAAAATGAATCATCTTACATTGTGTTGGGAATCATGTAACTTATTAAACTTGGAAAACTCGTTCGTTAACGTGCGAAATATGATCGCGTTTAATTATGTTCTCGTCAAAAAATTGTTGATAACAAATTCTGTTACTATATATATTGACATATCCTTTATATTCCTCAGACGATGTCAATAATCAATGATTTTTCTAATTTTAACAGTTGGTTATTATAAATGTAGTTTACAACTAAACTAATCATTAAGATTAATTATCAATTATTAATCACGAATAATTTGTAGTTAGTAATTATATAAGCTATATAATTATTATACTGTCTTATTTTTATTCGATTGCTTCATTGTTTATAATCTTCAAAAGTTCAAATAAATGAAAAAAAGAGAGTGTGTTATAAAGTTACTTAGTCTATAACAAGATAATCTCGACTTACAATGTTTTTATTTATTTATATATTTATTCTTAAAAATAAAGATATTGATGTAAGTGCTGTAATTTAAAAATATTACAACAAGGGAGAGTAAATCCTGAGGGCGTTGCGGTACAGATTTGGGGCGTTACCGGGCACTCTTAAGAGAATTGTGTATATTATAATAAGCAGTATGAGGTTATGCATTACTGGGCATTGTAGAGTATTACTAGGCATAGGGACATAAAAATTGGGTATTATACTTGGGCATTACTGGGCATTAGTAGGTATTGGTGTACATAATTTTGGTTAGCGGTTTACCTCTTGTATTACAAACAATGCCTCTATCTTTTACGTTAATTTTCTTATGTTTATATACTCGTATGTATACATAGAATTAGAGAATTTTAAAATTAAAAGTAGATTTTGAAAGGAAATTTAAGTCTATCATTAAACACACGTAAAAAGTTATGGTCTTAGTTTTATAACACATGTATAAATTCTCTCGAAATCTCGAGAAAAAGGTAATAAACATTCCATTAATTTGTTTTAACTTTATATATTGATTTACATTAAACGAGCTGAAAATTGAGATATTATAAATTATCAATAATCCTAAAACAACGGTGAATCATCAAGAAAGAATCAAAAAACACTTTTCTTTCGTTTATAGAGAAGGATCAGTGCAATGCGAAACGAAAGCCATGCGCCTGACATAAAATTTAGTACCTCTCTCCATTGTTTGAGAACACATTTGGGAGTGTGCTTTCGTTGCGCTTTATCGAAGGATTACTATACATGTTACGGACTCTCTGGGAGATGACCAAGTGTCTCGTAAGGTTGATAATGCACGGCTTTAAGTTACGGCCGGTTATAAAACGTTTGGGTTGGCGTAGCCCTTTAACGACAGCATGTCGATATGGAAATTCGATAATGTATTCCCGCGATATTGCACGCCCACGATAAAAGTTACAAAATTCCTGGGCACTTCTCTTAGAACGCCGGACTTCATAGTCGCGGTGAAATTTGATATTTTATGCGATCCGGGATCGTGCTTAACAGAACGCGGTAGTTAGCTACCGGTAAAAAGAGTTGGAGCACTGTCGATTTATCGAGCACCGAACTTTCTGTGCCAGAACACGACATTCTTTTCGATACCAATGGATAAAGTACAAATACACCAAAGATAAAATAACTTTGGCTCAAAATATCGAAGTAACTTTGGTCCAAATTTTGATAATGCCAGAACTGCATGCATACTGTATTAAAAATCAGGACATAAGATGTCTTACAAAAATAAACGCTTTTAAAAAATGTTTTATATCTAATATCCTTTCGAATGTAATTTATCTAGGTTTTTAAATTTGGCCAAAATTATTTCAATTGGGCTAAAATTACCACATTTTTTTTGTTACAATTGATATATAGATATACTTTATAATCTTCCAGTTACATTGACGCTATTCCATGTTCTTTTATTTCTAAAAACAGCACACTTAGTATGTACTAAATTTTACTCTATATTACAAATTTATTATAATTATAGATTTTTATATTATAGAGTAAATTATTGAAACGTAAATGCATATTTATGAAGAATACAAGATTACTTGGACAATACGTTTCTCAATTACATTATTTATTCTGCGAAACACATCACGAGTATTTAACAGCTTGTTGTAACGCTATTTTGTGCTTCACAAAGCCCAATCATAATTAAAAATTATTGCACTGAGACAAGTTGCGACAACGGCGAGCGAATCGTCCCTAAAGTAAGATTTGATGTTCAAACCGCAATGCGATATACATATACATCGGTCTGCAAATTAACTCACTTATTAACTATCCTCACCGCAGACTCATGTAGATGTTTATTTATATGGCACAATTATTCTGTAATTAGCCTTCAGTTATTCTCTAATTAGCGTTAATAGAGTTTAATGAAAGCTGCAGCTATCCGTTGCGAACTCGTTACTTCCCGATTAGCCTGAAACCGTAGGTACACCCCCCCGGAGATGCAAGAGCCGCAATATACCTTGGAAAACGTGCAGACAATGCAGTCCCTCATATGCACAACTCGGTGAAAGTATAAATGGCGCGTCTTTGAGCGTGACTGTATTGCAGATCCCACACATGCCCATCGCAAGTTATTATCCTCAAACTTGCCGATGCATCTCATCGAATAATGTCTCCATTTTTCTTCATTTCACAATATTATGTGGGAATTCGTACTTACAATGAACGTACCTACATAAAGTAAAATTTGAAGATAAATGCTCACTTTTCTTAATTCATTATCGCGATTATTTTTTATAATTATTTATATTTTTTATACAAAGATTACACACGATAACACTATTTTCTAATAATAATTGTACTTACAAGCTCAATCGTGTCTCTTCGATACTTTTTATCGAATTAAAAATCAAATTAAATATATCTAATATTACATAAAGATGCAGTCACATTTAAAAAAAAGCACAGCTGTGCGTTTACATTTGCAGCAATTTATATACAAAAATAAAAAATTCTGCTTGCATATAAAAAGGATAATATCTTTTATTAAAATTGGGACATTCAATTAATTTCCACGCACACAAAAATATTATGTATGTACTTGTGCCTTAATAATTGATTCATGAAAGTCAAATTTGTTAAATATAAATTTTTAAAAGAAAGGAAGGAAAAGAATTCTTAAATTTTTTATTATTTTTGATGATTTTGTTACTTAAAAAGTACATTAATATTCAATAAATAGTATTTTAAAAGACAAATTTATAAGTTTCTGAAAAAGCATATTAAAGGCAACTTAATATCATAAGTTTAGATTCGTAAAAACTCTAATTAATTTAATCAACAAATGTATAATTGTTGATAATTTAATCAATCAGTTATCAAAACTTAAACACAATAAAAATTAAAATCGACAAGTACAGCCATCTTTTGAGATTGTCCCTTATTATTTTTAACTGATTCTTGATCAGTCGGTATGATCACATTTGACACAACTGCTGTTACGACGTTACAAGTAGCAGATTTTCTGAACTGTCCGAAGAGCGCAAAACTGTTTTCGGCAGTGTTGCTGAGCTGCGTTCAGAATCATCATTTCAGTACATCCAGGTGTCGTGGTATCCTTGTTTATCATTTATGAACAACAAGGATAAAACAACATCTAGGTGCATCCGGACGACGATTCTAAACGCACCCCTATATAGACAGCACAGAACATAGACAGGTCGCTTTTCTGACGCGTGCGCATTGAAGGAGAACTCAGTAACGTATCAATTTCAATTAGAGTCTTTGTTTCAATTTTGAAAATTATATAAGAATTTTTTTACAAAAAAAGAATAAATTCAATCGCGGTTCAAGGTAAATCTAACTTTACGTGGAAACGTCATCATCTACGTGAAAAAAATTAATTGGAAAAGATAAATTAAACAGGTAAAAAAAAGCGGCCGCGGTTTTAGTGTAATAAAAATTTATTTAATTTAACTATTTACATCTTATCTTATGCCAACATTGCCAAATTTTACCTTTCCGATCAATTAGAAGTAAGATATAATTGAAAAATATTGCTAACAAACAACTTATCTTGCCCCGAGTCCACCAAAGGCACCAAAATCTTTCGCGCCTACTGTAACTTAACGCATATACCACTGGCGCTGCATCAGCTGCTGCTAGTGCTGCTGCTGTTACCATTGTGGTTTCGAAATTAATTTTTAAAGAATTTTTTGCATGTGTGTAGGACACAGATGTCTATACTATAAGACATCTGTGGTGTAGGACAGTCACAGTGTGTCAGGAAGAGCTAGCAAGTGAAGAGCTTCTTGTACACTTTTCAATGGCCACGCTCGAGGATAAATCTATTTGGGAAGATGGAGAGGTATATGATTTTGCATTTTGCAGGTTATGGCACGAATGACAAGCATATCTTCAAGCGTGTATACCAGATGTATCTTAAATAACGCTCACTAATCATATAACTATTCTTAATTTTTTGACTTAGTTTTTTAGAGAATAACACTATAATTAGTAGGCGTTATTTATACGCACGTACATCCTGTATGTCTATATCCTGCTGTACTTTGCGACTGACACAACAATCAACATAGATTTTAGATCTAATCTTTTTCTTTAGTTGTTTCTTTTAATTCTCTTATAATCAGTTTATTTTTTTCTGCCTGCATAATTGGAAAACTTACTTTGCTTAAATGCAAATAATATAAAAAGGATATTTTATAAAATACGAATATAAAACAAGTGTTTATGTTGTATATTTCTTTCTCTGAAATTATATTTTCTTGAAATTTATATTAATTAAGCTGTCGCTAAGTTCTTGAGTTAATCTGTTCTTTCAATATAAATAGATCTAAGAGTATATTACAGTAATAATGAATAATGAGTTAACATTTTTTCACTTTGCAAAACAGATTATAAGGAGAAATAGTTTAATTAAAATATGTTATTGTTTATTTGGTTTCATTTTATCTGCAAATTCTAAATTTTTTAAATTTATGTTACTCAACATAAAGTTGTATTTATTTTCTCTCTTAAATAAGGAATTTAAATATTTTTGTAAAGAAAAACTTTATAAAAAGAAGAACTATTTATGTGATATGTCTTTCATAGGAAACATTGGGAGAGGACGTCCTACGAATGTCTACAGACGAAATTGTGTCACGTACACGACTGTTAGATAATGAAATCAAGATAATGAAGAGCGAGGTTATGCGGATTTCTCATGAGCTTCAGGCACAGAACGATAAGATCAAGGAGAATACTGAGAAGATCAAAGTGAACAAAACTCTCCCATACCTGGTATCCAATGTCATCGAGCTATTAGATGTCGATCCACAAGATATGGGAGAGGAAGATGGAGCGGTGGTTGATTTAGATGCGCAAAGAAAGGGCAAATGCGCAGTCATAAAGACGTCAACTCGCCAGACATACTTCCTCCCTGTGATCGGTCTGGTCGACGCCGAATCGCTGAAACCAGGTGACTTGGTAGGTGTGAACAAAGACAGTTACCTAGTGCTGGAGACTTTGCCAGCTGAATATGATGCCAGAGTCAAAGCTATGGAAGTAGATGAGAGGCCTACAGAGCAATACTCTGACATCGGTGGATTGGATAAGCAAATTCAGGAACTCATTGAGGCCGTTGTGTTGCCTATGACGCACAAGGAGAAATTCGAGAACCTAGGAATACAACCCCCCAAGGGCGTTCTACTCTATGGTCCACCTGGAACCGGAAAGACTTTATTAGCTAGAGCCTGTGCCGCCCAAACAAAATCTACCTTCTTAAAATTAGCTGGTCCACAGTTGGTTCAAATGTTTATTGGTGATGGTGCTAAATTAGTCAGAGATGCGTTTTCTTTGGCCAAAGAGAAAGCCCCAGCAATAATATTTATTGATGAGTTGGATGCTATCGGCACAAAACGTTTTGATTCAGAAAAAGCAGGAGACAGAGAGGTACAACGTACGATGTTGGAACTGTTAAATCAATTAGACGGCTTCAGTTCGACCGCTGATATCAAAGTGATTGCTGCCACGAATAGAGTTGATATCTTGGATCCAGCCTTGCTGCGATCAGGCCGTTTGGACAGAAAAATCGAGTTCCCACATCCCAACGAGGAAGCCAGAGCTCGTATTATGCAAATTCATTCGCGTAAAATGAATATGTCGCCAGATGTAAATTTCGAAGAATTATCTAGATCCACGGATGATTTTAATGGAGCACAATGTAAAGCTGTATGTGTAGAAGCGGTAAGCATTTAATTCAATAATAGCAAGCATCAACTGCTCTTTAATTCAATGTTAAATATAAAATTATATCTCTTCTATCTACATATATTTCATTAATGTATTATTTTAACGCTAATCTAAACCATACTTTACTCAAGAATATATTGCCCCTTTCAGTTAATGCTCCTACTCGATCTTGCTACATGCATATATAATTTGTTAGATTAATGATAAAAACATGTTTTAGGGCATGATAGCGTTACGGCGCAACGCAACAGAAGTTACTCACGAAGATTTGATGGAAGCTATTAATGAAGTCCAAGCGAAAAAGAAAGCAAATCTGAATTATTATGCTTAATATGCTGTGTTGCGTCATTTATCTATTAGGATATATCTTTTGTATAATAAATATAGAAACACATCTCTAACTCTTCACTACTTCATCTTTCGACAAGATACACAAAAAAATAATGACTAAATATGCCATGTATTGAGACAATTAAAAAACATGTTAATTTTGCTTGTTTTGTCACAAATTCTTATCTTCTCTACTCATACTGCTCAAATATCCTTTCGCAATGAATTAAAAAATCAGATTTCACACATATTTGATATATTTTTATCGGATTTGATATATTTTCATCAAATATTACATGTACTCGAAGTTATACATAAGTCGTGTTGCCACAAAAATAAGATTTTAATAACATTTATTTTACGCAAACTAGTATAAAGCATGGTATTAAATGTGAGACCAAAAATTACTAAATATTTAGATAAAAGAAAATGGAAATATTGACATAAAATAGTGATGTTCTCGTTTATACAACAGACTATATTTTAATGACTTATTCATGATCTTCTATTCACTAACTAATGATAGCATACAAAATTTTGTATGGATAGATGTATAGAACAAAAGCAAAAGTTCTGGTAAAGAAAGTAGTTATTTTGAGCATTTTTAAAACGATCATCAAATATAAATAAAATAACTTGTCTTGCTTCAAATGACGATACATAATAGAAGATAATTAGATGCAGAAATGACGATACATAAGAAGAATAATCTATAACTCTCATCGCCTTCTGTGACTTCTTTTTCCGATTCTAAAAATAGAAAAATATAAAACATAAATATTTATATATAAATCCAAATATTATATCAGTTTAAAGAACTGCATTTAAATAATTATATAACACTTTTTTGGTCCTTTTACGAGCACCAATCGACAGAGATAGCTTGACCGAAGATTTCGGTACCATTTAAAGCCTCCTTCGCAGCTTGTGCTTCCTTAAAGGTTTAAGGTATATTCCACCAATGCATAACCTTTCAAAATCCCGTTCTTCTATCTAAATTCAAATGCAAGTTCTTGATTTGACCAAACTCAGAGAACTTATCCTGAATATCATCCTCCTGTGCTTCTTCATATGTACTGAATTTATAAATAAGATCCATCCTTCTACAACTAAAATTATATGAAAAATATTAACTGTTTCAAAATCTTACAAATAAAAATAAGAAAATAAATCCTGTAATTCAAATTAGCAAGTGACAAAGATATTCTTACATCTCTGAGGTCCAGGTTCATTATCGTCTTCTTCAACCAAATTCATAATGCCCAAACGTCATCTCTCGTAGACACCAATTCCGCGTCATGACCTCTACCTTTCCTTTTCTTCGCTTTTTCCTTAAGACGTGTGCAATACCGTCTGGAAACACCAATCAGAATAATTATTTACACCATTCACATTGTTATTATCCACATAGGTACTATTATCATTTCTTTTCACATTTGTTATACAATTTCATATATATAAGTTCAATACCATCAAGATATTGAATAGTTACTCGCGAAAACCGCTACTCCAAAATTTGGTAACTACTTACTTGAGCTATCTCACCTTCGATCTTGATAAAGCTTTTAATAACTTTATAGAGACACTGTGCTCGGTATGGTAAAAGGGACGTATATAAATATATGAAAGGGCTGGGTAAAATGCCGTTCAAATTCCATTTAAAATACTAAATATAAAATACTTTTAAAAAGTGTATTTAAAATACAAAATGTAAAATAGATTCTTTTAATCCATTTTAAATATAAAGTATATGCTTGTTTGCAATCAAAAAAAAAAAAAAAAGTTTGGAAAAAGAGCAATATCGGTCTGTGATTCGATTTCTGTTTTTGGATGGGCCGAAAAAGATTGATAAAAAAAAATTCAAACAAACGCCATTTTGTAGAGAAAACTTGTCAATTTTAGTACTATATGTATGTATACATATGCAATTTCTTTATATATAAATAAATAAAAATTAGGATTGAAAAGATTTATCTTAATATTTATGCAAATGCGTATGTATGAAACTTTGAATTCATTTCAATCTATTTTTATAATTACTGAAAATATATTCTAAAATAATTAATAAATATAATATAAAATAACAGCATCTGCGAGTATATACATATACTCAAATAAGAAAAAAGAAAACAAACATATTTGAATAGATATGATATATTATAATTGATGATTATTATAATTATATAATGATTATTATAATTATATAATGATTATTATAATTGTTAACTCTTGTTGAAATCCTGCATGAACACATGTTATTATGAGTATAATATATTGATCGTTTTACAAATATAAAAAATGCTCATTCCTGTTTGTTTTTTTTCTTTTATAATATATCCGAATTATTTTTAACTAAAAAAATTAAGAAGAGTTAAATGGTTATACAAATTATATTCGCGAAATATTTAAAAAGAGAAATGCAATTTCTTTCTGTATAATTAGAAAGAAATTTTGTTCATCAATTATACACTTAATACGTATATAATTTCTATAAGAAATATTAATTTAAACATGAATCCCTTTTATGTTAATGCAAGAAAAGAAACATTACAAATTGCAGGCTTCTTATTTGATGTGTTACTTTCAAATTTTTGGAAATATAAAAATAAGCTAGCTTCTTATACTTTACTATATAAAAAATTAATAATAAAATATCTCTTATAACAATTCCATCGTTACAGCTTTGTTATAATAACGGAATCATAACTTTGTTATAATAAAACAATTATTATTATGTACATATAATTTCATGTAAATAATTTTGTCATAGTTTTGTTATAGTGGTTGTTATAACTTTGTCACAATTGCATTATTATAACTTTTGTTATAATAATTATTCTGGAAATATTAGTTTCAACATTTCCTTTTTATGTTGATACAAGAGAAACATTACAAATTGTTTTTATCAGAAGACAAGGTATAGTATCGCGGCGCTAAGACAAATACACAACGATACTAATTTGTTTATTTATTAATACATCGTAATCATATTTCTGGAAATATAAGGATAAGCTAGCTTTTTACAATCTACTATAAAAATTATAAAATATCTTACAATAATTCTATAGTTATAACTTTATAATAATTGCATCATAATATTGATATAATAATTGTATTTATAATTCCGAGTTTTGATATAGTACGTATCATAACTTTTTGTCATGATTAAATTTAATTAATCTGTTAATTATTAATAAAGAATTATAAATAGTTATAAATAATTATTACTAATTGTAATTATTATGTAACTAATATTAATAATTATTTATAATATAATTTGTTATGATAATTATTATAATATCGTTATAAATTATGACAATTTCCTTAAAGCATTCATACAAGTATGCTTTGTGTAAATAATAAAATTGAATTTATGAAATTTAAATTTCATAATGAATACAATGTAATTTGCGTTTTGTGACTTTCCACTTCTTCGTACTCATAAACCATCGGATACAAGCATTACGCAAACTATAAACAGATAAAATTTGTTTTATTACCTAATTTAAATGTATTATAAATTGTTATAATCAAAATATTTTAATATAATAGTTTTTCAATTGCAATGGAAAATTTTTCGTTTGATAAATATATAACCTTATATTAGAATAATATATTTATAAACGAAAAATTTCACATAATTTATCTACAATTTTTTTAAGTTGATCTTTCCATAGCAAAAATATAAAATTGTTTACCCATATAGCTAAACTTATAGAAACATTTTGAGTACAATAGCAATTTTCGAAATTTCTGGCAGAAAAGTAACAAATTTTATACAGAATAATTAATTTTCTTTAATAAACCGCGTTACCTAAGCTGTGATAAAGGAAGCCTTCTTCAACTCTTAAAACTGTAAATAGATAGTATAATATTAGGATTTAAAACACAATAGGAGGAAATATGGAATAGAAATAGGGAAATATTATAAGGTTTTAATCTATCTCAGAAACCGAATTTCAGTGTAACTGGTTTCTGATAAATTAAAATCTTAATATTTTTATTTCTGTTTCTATATATATTTATATAATATTTCCTTCATTATTGTGCGCAGACTCTTACAGTGTTGTTACACAATTTTTTATCCCATACAAAAGCTACGCAACGACATTGTAACACTACAGTTACCATTGTTAAAAATTATAAAATATAGACTAAAAAAGTCGTAAGAAATTAACAAACCACAGTCGATTATATTCTCACATTTGACTGTGACTCGCCAAGGCTTAAACACTGCTTAAAGTATGACGGCTTATTATAGAATATGTTTAATATCTATTTATCAAACTGACTCTAAAAACCCAACAATTACGAATTTATATCTAATGTACTATGTATCTGTTGTAATTTTTCATACAACTATATGACTGTAATGTAACACTTGTGTTGACTGGAATATACAAAGCCTGCTAACATACTATACCAATAAATTATTATATGAATTTGCAATAGAAAATGATCAAATTTGCTATCAATTGCCAGTAAATTGTTATAGCATTTTATTATATGGATAACTTTTAAATTGTTAACATTACATATCTTTAAAGTTATGCTTAATAATTAATATAAAAATAAACTTGAAGTTAAACACACATGATTTTTCCTTATAAAATTTATTTTATTACGCGCGTACATTATTTCAATTACTTTATAATTATATAAAACAATAACTAATTTAGATCTTTTTACTGAGAAAAAGATTAATGCATTTGTCAAATAATTATCATTTAAAATAAATAAATTATACGAGATATATTCTATGTTGATTTCATATATTATATTGATATTTAATTATTCGTGTGTTTTGTATTTTATGTAAATTCCGGAAAGATCTGCGGCACACAAACGAGGTATACATCTATATATAGTTGAATAAATAAAGTTGCGAATAGAATCATTTATTTTAAGTCTCTTGAGGACAATGTATTATGTTATGATTATTCTTGAGCAAGAACAAGACCCAAGTGACGAAACTCGTAATTCTCAGATTTTCTAATTTCTCAAAATTCCGAGAATTGATGAAATGTCCCGATTAATACGCGAAAATGCAAAAGTTGTCGAAAATAATTTATTGACAACAACAAAAGCAACTTTGATAAACTTAAACTTTTGACGTATATTGTCAAGGTCAAGGCCCTGAGTGACTTTCGACAAATCTTATTTTTGGCGGTTGCTGTTTGTTAAAAAATTATTAACAAAAAAAGTTAGCAATGTAAATATGTATTTAACTGTATAACTTAAATAGTAATTATAACAAGTAATTCATATATATGTATATACATGTATATATATATATATATATATTAGATGTACAAATTAGTTCGGTCCGTTTTTTGTGTTCAAAAATGAATTTATTTCAAAACAAAATGAATGAACAGATTAATTAAAGTCCATCGCTGGCTACTACTTTTTCCCGTCTCTCAGGCAATTTTCGAATTCCATCTCGAAAAAATGACTCTTCTTTGAAAGCGATCATCTTTTGGAAAACGGACCGAACTAATTTGTACTCCCAATATATTATATGTATTCTCAAAGGGAAGGTGAGATAAGAGTATCGCATCTCGTGGAAACTCTTATATGCGACAACACAATTATAGTCGTGTACGTCCTTAAAAGCAGAAGAGAAGAGGAGTGGGAGTCGCTTCGCGTAGAAACAGGAGAAAGTACGTATAATATAAAATATAATTTAATACTGTATATGTATAGTAGAGATAAAATGTTATTTTTCCAATTTTTTAGTTAATAACTTTTTAATGAAGAGCGACCTCCAAGCAAAATTTGTTGGAAGTCACTTAGGGTCATGACCTTGACAACATATATGTTAAGGTCAAGATCATCGGATTCTGCTTCCGTTGTTGTCAATGTTAACTAAAGTAAAAAGTAAAATAATGTAATTAATTATTCATACTTGAAAATCTCATTCCGCAATATCCTTAACTGCAGTTCCATTTGACAAATATAAATAACTGATAAGATGATGCATTGAAAAATGGTACAAATGGCGTTGAAAAATCTTTCGTAACATAAATGGTTTATCACTAAAGTAAATAAAGTTCCAATTAAAACGACTATAAGTACATTATATATTACCAAAACAAGTAACATAAAAAAAGTGCAGCAGACTGTTCGAAATATGTCATACAATTTTCTCCTACTTCTATATATCTGCAAAAAAATTAACGTAATATTAATATAATATTCCAACAAAATCATTAACAATTAATATTCAATAATTAAAATATAACGCTTAAATTCTAAAGCATTGTGTTGAAATTATAATATATTATCAAGAGATAAGGTGTTGTTTCACTAATAGATTCTTATCAATTTTTTACTTCAAATTTACAGAGATATTGGTTTGCATACGATTTTTTAACTGTATACCAACAATGTCATGTTCTACATGGAGAGACTCGAGAGATTAATATCAAAATGTTCATTTTTGTCTTTTCAATGATTTATGTATACCGACGTCTGTGATATTTTAATGTCTGAAGAGGACTCAATCCAAGAGGCGAAACTAATAACATATACTCTTTTAATTAGATTTAATGTAGTTTTAAGTAGTCCTTAAGTATTTCACGTATTTGTTAAAGCCTAATTAATGTAAATATAACTGGTTCATTATTTATTTTTTTGAACTTGACTCTTAATTTGCCCTTTTATCATTGTTTAATTATTTTTACATAAAAAGTCCTTTATCTTACAATTTTATTAATGTATTATCATTTTCCTTTTCCGGCTCCTACATTCTTATGTTCTCTATATTATTTTTTTAACGTTCATTGACATTGTATAATCATCAATTATTCAATGAATTAAATATTGTAATATATAAAATGTAAAATTGCTTATCAAAATATAATGTCTTTTTATTGAGGTATAAAGACATTTTTTTCCCTAAATTTGATTTTATCTTTGACAAATACTTATTTACGGTTGTCAATAACTTCATATAACTCTTCATATAACTTACTTCTATTAATGATTTATACTTCAGTTCTAATGGAAAGGGAGCCTCACAATTCAAGCAGAAATAGCTTATTTGTGAATAAGGTATGCTTCTGATATTTGCCGTAATCTCTAAACAACGAATATGTATAAATTCTTGGTCACCAGTGCATAGACATGGACGTATGAGTTTATTCGTACTAGTATCTAGCATAAACAAATGTACATACATTTTATTCGCATACTTGATAAGTAATAATTATGTTACTATACATGCATTTTTGATAAAAATATGGCATTGTTAGAATTTTGAATTCTTTTTTCAATATCACAGAAGTGTATTTTAGGAATTAATATCGAAGCGCACAGAATTTAATAAAGTGATCACTCTTTAAATATAATTATAACTATTATATAATATAATTATAACTATTATACGAATTATAAGTAATAGCTAAAATTCCAACATAAATAAAGTTCCAAAGATATCTTTTCTTTATTTTATATAGATATAATGTGTATTATACCTTCTTTATTGCAACGTCGACATATAGGCACAAAGACAATTTCATCAGTATCTATTCTTACTAAATGAGAGATCATTGATTCACTAGAATTTAAATTATCCATTTCGTATTCTTCTATTTCTAATTCCATTTTTGATTTGATTTATTCAGAAATAAAATTTATTGAATAATTTATTATTTAATATTTTGCAGTATTAATGTAAAAAGTTTCACTCTTTACGTCGTCACACTAAGATTAAAATATTGGTACTGTTACCTTTGACTGGAAAGAAAACATTTCGGTTTACATATACATGTATGAAAACTCAAACAATAAAAGGTTGCTTACAATTAGGATATTCGGTTTAATTTGTGTGTATATATGTATATATATATTTCTCTTTGATTTCAAATCTATTTAATATCGAATTGTTGATTTCGTCATAAATCATCTCTAATAACGTTCATATTTTGGTTTTTGAATTTAGTTTAAAATAGCTAAAAATTTAAAATACTTGTTTAAGTGTGGATGCAATTAAAATTTCATATTTAACAAATTAAAACGAATACATGCATATATACTATATTTATACACACAAATACACGCACATACACAATTGCAAATGACAATGAAGAAATATTTATTTGAAATAAATATCAAGTATAATTATCAAGGTATATGAAGTATAATTATCCAAAGTATAATTACAATACAGAAATTTACTTATTTATGTTTGTCATGCTTATTATAGAAAAACATTATGTATTATTTATTACCAAAATTATTCATATTCTACAAAAATCGATAAATTGCGATAAATTCTAATAAATTAATAACATATAATTGATTTTTATAAATTGTGAGGAAGAGGCTAAATCAAGCATTATTTTTGGAAAATGAATTCTGTTAATTCGTAACTTATTCTAAATTTTCTTTTTTGCAGCTGAAAACTTTATTTCACAATTTATGCTAATCGACAAACAAATTTGCAGTGAAAACAGCTTTTGTGTGACTGATCATAAATTTTTGGGCTATCTCGGTTTTTGATCGAGAGAAAATTTGAATACATATATTACGATTAGAGTCCTAGATCTAAACCGTGGTATTCATAATGAGTTCTTATTTTAGAAACAATAATGGTGTCTTAATGGTGTTTTAATTAAGATGCTAATGTAGTTTTGTGATTGATTTGTAACATATTAAGACTGTATTTTAGACATTTAAGACGGTTTTGAACCATCTTAGAATTGACTACGCATTTAGAGCTAATTATAATATTGACCATCTTTGATAAACTTAATCTGATTATTCCATTGAAACTAATCAATAGTAACATTTACTGTAATAGAAATGAAATGAAAGTAAATAGAATGATTTATTAATTAACACTTAATTGATTAATCTAACTGATCGAAGATGATAAATTAGTACCGATTGTGAGTGTACAACAAATGCAGATGGAAACTGAATTTTCGTATATGCACATATATATCTTTCTAGTCCAGTAAATAAAGAATGCATTATATATAATCAGGTAAGAGGAAAAAAGAAAATTAAAACTGTCACTGCTGTTCCAACAAGTCTGAATATATTTATTATCTTTTTTTGTCATCTTCAATATATGTATCTATTATTCAGTTTACAAATATAAAGAATGCTCACTATTTGCTTTTTCTTTTCTTAGTTAAAATAATATTTGAATTATTTTAACTAAGGAAATAACTGAAAAAGAAATATTTACACATACATGTATATATTTAAAAAAAAATACGATTTCTCGAATCAGAAAGAAACTTTGTAAATTAACTGTACATTCGATATGTATTTCTACACACACAAATATTAATTTAAGCAATTCCTCTTTATGAATTGTTTAAGAAGAGAAATTTTATAAAATTAGCTTTTTATTTCCTACGTTGCTTCCCTGACGGAAAAATTATTACGCGCGAAAAATTACATAGATTAAGTTAATACAGATTGTATGTATATATATAATAAATAAGATAAATAAAAATTTTTGGTATTTCATAGATGTTCGTAGTGTTACGTCGCGTTGTTTGAAAAATCAAGAAATTCTCCGCCTTCAAAAGCCATTTTATTACATCCTATTACAAATATTTATGAAAAATTAAGAATTTCTAAGATAAACAAACCTTACTCTACGTTTCACTCTAAATATCTACGAAAAAGTAAAAGTTTCTAAAGTCTTATCTTAATTAAATCTATATAGTTATTTTGTACATTTTTATGAAAATCTTTTTTCCCGCCAGAGTTTCATATTTCTGGAAATATAGAATGAACTTATCATGCATAATCTACTGTAAAAATTATATATATCTTTCGACAATTCTATTGTTATAACTTTGTTATAGTACTTATATAACAAAATTGTATTATAATTATAATTGTTTGTTTAATGATTATTATAATCCCAGCGAAAAAGGATTCATAGAATAGATGTCGAATATAGGCATCGATACGATGACTTCTACATCAATTCGACATCCATAATTGAGTTTCTCGATGAGATGTCATCATTATAACAATTTAGCTGTAGTCTATATAAAAATTAATATAATGATAAAATTTAATTTTCATAAAATTCATCAAATTCAAACTTCATGAATTTGATATAATTTGCGTTTTGTCACTTTTCTTTGTTTAACGCTTACCGCCCACTGGATACAAGCGTTACGCAAACTGCAAATAAATAAAAAATAAAATAGATAACCAATTTCATTACCTGTATTAAATGTTATTATAAATTATTAATGTTAAAATGTTTTAATAATTTTTAAATCTCAATTGTAATGCTTTTTATTTGAACGATATATCCATGTTATTTTATTACGACGATAAAAGGTAAGTCTTTCGATTTATCAGCAACTCTTTAACCAATTTAATGTTAATTTTTCTTTAGCAAAAATTAAATCGTTATTGAATTTGTAAAATATTAACACTGAATATCTTTCAAATTGTACCTAATAAATACTATAAAAGTGAATTTTAAGTTGCACGCGTTTTTTTGTCAGTTGAAATTTATTTTATTACGGTTATATTTTTTCATTTTTTTATACTTTTGTAACACTTAAATTTTTTATATCTGCGAGATAATAACTGACTTAGATTTTTTACTAAAAAGAATCTGTTAAATAATTATCATATTAAGATAATTAAGAGATATTCTATATCAATTGTATATTACAATTTATTTACCCATGTATGTTCAATGTAAATTCAAAGTAAAAGTAAAAATATAAAAAATTAAGTATTGTAATTAATTATTTGATTATACGTACGTGGTAGTCACGTTATGATAGAATCCCATCTGGTACTCAAATGTGTAAATGTATAGATATACGAGGATAGGAGAAACAATGATGTTAAAAAAAGCATAAAAAAATTTTCCAAATTTGAAATGGTTTACCATCGATATAAATAAAATTATGAGTAGGATGAGCATAGAAAGATTATATATTATCAAACAAAGTATTTTAAGAAGATTACCACAGATTGTTTGAACTATATTATACAACTTTCTGGTATTTCTGCATATCTATCAAAAAAATTAATGTCACATTAACGTAATATTAAGAAAATATTCCAACAAAATCATTAACAATTAGTTTGATAATTAAAATGAATTAAACGCTTAAATTCTAAGGCATTGTTGAAATTAACATTTATCATCCTCCCTCCTTCTATTTGTGTTCTTTTCTATATTCGCTATTACTAATTTTTGTCACACTTATTATTTAATACTCGTCTAGCAGCATTATTGTATTATATATAGATCTTAATTTTGGTGGTGCGTGTAAATGTATATATACGATATATGTATTTATTAGACATATATATTCAGTCTTTAAAAAGTTACAAATAAATATATTTTTGATTTATTTTTTTATATTCTTATATTATTTCACTAACATTGCATTTACTATTAAATTATTTTATACAAAAAAACTTTATTACCGTTCGATTCGGACCGTCATTTTTTTATATTTTGCATTGCAAGAAACGAGCTAATCTAATTATTTTATGCTGGTCTCAAAATGCGTTTTTATTTTTCATTCAGCCAAAAATTTCACAATTGTATATATATATATATTTTTTTTTTTTCATATTCTCTCTCTCTCTCTCTCT
>NW_017275358.1:0-8155 GCF_001594065.2 Cyphomyrmex costatus | reverse complement strand
GCCAAAAGCAAACACTTACAATTAGTACAAAGTAAAATTTTTTTGTTAAAATAATAAATTTAAATATTAAATAATTTTTTTTTTAATTTTGTCTCATTTTTTAAACTTTACTCGGCTAAACCTCTCCAACACGATATACGTATAATTCGTACCAATTTGTGATTATCACTCTATGCATTTCAATCCTTTTTGTCAATTTTATTATTTTGATTTATGTATTTATAATAACATATTTATGTATAAACTTCAGATATGATATTAACCTCTTGTATATTTTTTTATTTCATAACACATCTATTTCTTGTGGAACATATTCTTTTAGTTGTAAAATAAAATTATTTATTTTTTATATAAAGAAATTTTAATTTTTTTGACTTTACAAATCAACCTGCTGCATATATAGCTTACCTCTATTAATGGTTTGTACTTTACTTCCAATGGAAAGGGAGCCATACATTTTATACACTTATAATTTTGTGAATAAGATTGTCTTTTAAAGTTTATCATTTTTTCTAAACAATGAATATGTATAAATTCTTGGTCGCCGGTACAAAGACATGGACATATGAGTTCTCCCTCACCAGCATCTAACAAATTTATATACATTTGCAATACTAACAAGTAATAATTATATTATACATATATATATATATATGTATAATATATGTACATATATTACCATTGTATAAATCACGAATTCCTAAGCTGCATGAATTTTATTCAAATTTCAATATAAATAGAAAAAAAAAAAATAAATTTATAAATATCCTTTCTTTATCTTACTGTGACAGAATATCCATACCTTCCTTGCAATGTCGACATATGGGCTTGAAGGCTATAATTTCATTATTTTCTATTTCTATCGAAGAGGACGTCGATTTCATGCTTATACTAGAATTTAAATCGTCTATTTCGTATTCTTTCTGATTTGATTTATTTAATAATAGAATTTATTATTGAAAATTTATTTCAAAAGTTTCACTCTTTACGTCGTCACAATATGATTACAATACATATATTATTTGTACTGCTACCTTTGACATTGAAAGAAAATATTTTCATGCACTTAAACGGAAATGGTTCAAATGATAACATGTTGTTTGGAATACTTGATATTTAGTTTTATTTTTATACATGTATACATTGTTCTATTTAGAATTTAAATCTATTTGAATTCGTTATCGATTCCGTCATAATTTCGATCTCTGATAACTTTCACACTTCAGTTGTCATATGCTTCTCGTCTAAAAAACACTAAAAATTCAAAATTCTCATTCACACATTGATGTCAAACTTAAATTAAACTCTCTCATGTTTAACACATAAAAATTCATATATGTGTAATATATAACAGGCAAAATGACTTCTTTATTAAACAGACTCTTATTTGAAATAATATGAAGAAATTATTAAGGTGTGTGTGTATTTAAAATAAGAATTACTTTCTCATTATAAAAAAACATTACGTATTACTTATCATAATTGCTCATTCTACAAAAGTCGATTGTGATAATAAATTACAACATAACTGATTTTGTGAAACTGCAGGGAAGGAGAGGGAGTCGAGTATTAGCTTTGGAGAATAAATTTTATCAATTTGCAATTTATTCTAAATTTCCTTTTTTGTAGCCAAAAACCTTATTTTCATCGGAAATGGCAATGGTACCAATAATAAAGTGTACATCGAAAGAACAACTGGCCGGCATGAAACTAACGGATGAGAAGAACGATGAAAAGTCAGAAAAGAAATTAACAGTACTCGAATCACACGGTTATACTCTCGGCAAGACTATTGGTGCCGGATCATATGCCATCGTCAAAGTAAAAATTCCATTTCCTTTTCTTTTCCCTTCCTTTGTCAAGTCACATTCTTTTTGAGTTCCAAACATTTGTATGTATTTGCAAAGATTGCAAAGTCCAATCGATACAATTGTCAAGTGGCAGTGAAGATAGTCTCGAAGTTCCAAGCGCCTGGAGAGTATCTCACGAAATTTCTACCTCGTGAGATCGAGGTAGTTAAAGGATTGAAACATCCGAATCTCATTCACTTTTTACAAGCGATAGAAACCACACATCGGTTAGTTTACCTTCTAGATTAATTTTTAAATAGCATTTGTATAAGCAGATTAGCGGAATAGATATAGAAGGGATTGAGATAGAAATTTATCCCACAAAATCGAATTCCAGTTATATGAATGCCTATCAATTTCTTCTAAACTTGTTTTTTTCAGGGTATATATTATTATGGAATACGCGCAGAATGGTAGCTTACTCGATGTTATACGACGCGATACTTACATTGACGAGTTACGTAGTCGTAGGTGGTTTAGACAACTTCTAGAAGCCGTCGATTATTGCCACGGACACGGCATAGTGCACAGGTAAAAGACAACTACCAAAAGTAAAAAAGATTATTAAAATTGATCTTGTCACGAGAATAATCTTTTAATATAATTCTCGGTTAAAAAATTCTTATAGAGATGTAAAGTGCGAGAATCTACTCATGGATTATCGATTCAATATTAAATTGTCTGACTTCGGATTTGCGCGTGGACAAATGAAGTCAAAGAAAGGCGAGTGGCCTCTCAGTACCACCTACTGCGGCAGTTTTGCTTATGCATCACCCGAAATTCTATGTGGTGTCCCTTACCAGCCTCAACTCTCCGACATATGGTCCATGGGCGTAGTGCTTTATGCTATGGTTTATGGTCGGCTGCCGTTTGACGATACAAATTACGCGCAACTGCTAAAGGTACCCAGGTATATGCAAAGACTGGTATACCCAGCGTATACTCAGGTCGATTCTGATATCTTTCGCATATTCTTCTTCCATATACGGTTTATAAAATTTGTTATTAAATCATAAGACACGAAAAAATGTATGTAAGTATAAGAATAATCTTTTCTATATATGTATATAGTCCTTTCTTTCTTTAGCAAGTACAAAACAGAGTGGTGTTTCCAAAACGTCCTAAAGTATCTCAGTCGTGTCGTTCTCTCATTACCCGTATATTAGTACCACAATTTGCACGATTGCGTATCAATAGTATAAAAAGTGACGCTTGGCTCGAGACATCCGTTATTGCTCAAACGTCAATTAGTGACAGATTTAATGTAAGAATTAATCCATGCAAACTACTTTCTGCATTACCTGTAAAGAATTGCTTTGTTATGCCTTTATGTTATTATAGGATGAACTACCTACAATATCTGCAACTAAAGAATCCAAAGTATCTGATAAATGTATAGTACCAACTGGACCTACAATTTTTCAAGGAAATGAAAAATCGAAAGATCTTATCCAAGGAAACAAAAAGACTGATTTAAATGCGAAACCATAAGTCTCATGTAACGTTGAAAAGTAATATTATAAAATAAAGCTATATTGAATAGAGTATTAAATAATTACAAAGTATAAAAAAAGATACTCAAGAAAGAAACAGTAATTTCTAAAGTTCTTATAAACATACTATATGACAATCTGTTAACTATTATATTTTATTATGGCACTTTTTATTCTTGACTCTTTTTTGATGCATAAATATTACTATAGTATATAAATAATAAAAATTAAAAGCTACACAACATATTTATGGTGAACAGAAGTATTAATTTCAATTATATTATTTTCAATTGTATTAATAAGCAGATTCTGCCTAAACACAATATAATATAATATACAGTACATAGTACTGCATACACACGAATTTATTAAATAGATCTATATTTAGCAACCATAAGTAGTATTATGGTACCAATCATAAATACACCGGGCGCAGTAGCTTTATGTATATCCTGTGTATCATCTGTAATAGAAATATCTGCAATTAATATTTATTAGTATATAAATTTCATTGCTAAGATTTACTGTTAACAGCTTACCACTTATTTCTGGGAGTGGCTCCCAACCTAAACTTTTATCAATACCTATTTTCCACTGGGAATATAAAATGTCACGTTCTAAAATTAATATATTAGTCAATTAAATCTCCATATAGTGTCAACAATTCTTATATTTATAATAAAGGATGATTATTGCAAGATGATCACCATTCTCAGTTATTAATGGTAAGAAGATGTCAGAGGGAATAGCAGCATCAATCTTCACATCCCATTTTCGTATTCCTTCTGCACTACCCGCAGCAATTGCGACTCCAAGTGCAGTAGTTTCACACATTAATGGTCTAACTTTCGTATAAAAAATTGTATTTATTTATATAATCTATTAACTTTTAATGTAATAGTATGTATGTGTGTATTTGAAGAAATGTTCTACCTACTCACTGGAATGCCACAGATATCAGCTTGCATTTGCATTAATACATCGTTATTTGTCATTGCACCGTCAACTAACAGCTTTGTTAGCATCAAACCAGTATCTTCCTTCATAGCTTCTAAAATGTCTCTTGTCTGGAAGCATACCGCTTGTAAAGCTGCCTTTACAATATGTGCACTAGTTGTATCTTCACTAATACCACATATGACACTGAAAATAATTAATTTATATTGATACTTACAAAATAAAAAAAGATATGCATAAAAAGAAAGAAACAATGATTTCCAAATAGTTCTTATTAATATATTATATGTATATGACAATCTGGTAACTATTCTAAATATGATATGGCATTTTTTTTCTTCTTTGATTCTTTTTGTTATACTTAGATATTATTGCAAAGTAGTTCAACGTCTCTATATATTGATAAAATTAAATACCTTCGCGCATCTTTCCTCCAATATGGAGCATATAATCCAGCAAATGCTGGTACAAAAACAATGTGATTGGGCCCTACCGGCATTTGCTCGACAATGGTTTCACAGTCTTTTATATTAGTTAGTATTTCAAGATTATCTTTCAACCACTGTACAACGGCACCTGCAATAGCTACAGAACCTTCAAGAGCATACACGGGAGAAGCATGCGCTCCTAATTGATAAGCGACTGTCGTTAATAAACCATGGGACGAATCCACAATCTACATTCAGAAATATAGAATTATATTTGTTTGAATTTATATCTAATGTATATAACATGTTGTGTGTGTATAACATTTCTCTTACAGCTGTTCCAGTGTTGTAAAGAAGAAAGCAGCCAGTGCCATAAGTACTTTTTGCCTGTCCTTGCTGTAGACACATCTGACCTACTAAAGCTGATTGTTGATCACCTAAGCACTGCAATAAATAATTTTTACATATTTGATCAAATTTATTTTAATACTTATAATTAATTATATCTTAATATAAAGTTATATTAATAAAAATATTTCATATTTTGATGTACTTATATATTGACACTTTATATTATATTTAATAAAATAGTATGAATTACGTACCCCTGATATAGGAACACCCTGCAACAATTCGTCTTGTACATAACCATAAATCTCAGAAGAGCTTCGTATTTCAGGTAAAATTTCAGAAGGTATTTTAAAAAATGATAATAGAGTAGGATCCCATTTCAATGTCACAATATTCATTAACATTGTTCTCGAAGCATTTGTCACATCTGTACTATGTACACCACCATTGGCACCACCAGTTAGATTCTAATTATAACATTAGGCATATTAATCTAAATCAGTATAAAAAATTTATCTATGTCATGCTTGCTCTACATGAACAAACCCAAATTAGCCAGGAATCAATGGTACCAAACATGAGACGTTTAGCAGCTAATGCTTCTTGAACTCGAGGTACATTCTCTAACAACCATTTCAATTTTAATGCGCTAAAATATGGACTAATTGGTAATCCGCAAAGTGGCTTCAAGTAATTCTTATTTTTATTGCGTATACCCTTCAATATATCATCTACAATGGATGTTGTTCTCATATCCATCCATACTATAATACATTACCAAAATTAATAAATCATTTATTACGATTTATATAAAATATAACATTTATAATAACATTATTTTACCTATAGCATTGTAAAGTGGTTCTCCTGTTACAGAATCCCATACAACTGTAGTTTCCCTTTGATTTGTTATACCAATTGCAACTATATCAGCTGGATCTATCGTCAACTGCCTCAAGTTAAATACGGTTTGCTTGAGGCATTCTCTAACTGCTCTCAATATCTCTAAAGCATCTTGTTCAACCCATCCCTCTTTTGGACATATCTGTGGTATTGATACTTGATGATACGTTAACACTTCTGCTGTATCAGCTGCAAAAACCTGTATTATTGTGACAGAGAATTTATTGATAAAAAAGAAAAATATACAGGATATAACTAAAAGGTACAATCAAACTTTACAGAGAACCGTTCCTTATCTAGGGAATAAAATATGAACATAGAAAAGCTTCTTTGTGTTATTTCAAAAACATAGTTTCTAAAATGTATTCTTCATTAAATGAGTTGAACAAGAGGAAGACTAATTAACATCGTTAAGGTCATATTCTTCAAACATTCCAAAACTAATTTGTGCAATTAAATATAAATAAATAATTAGAATATATAGATTAATAGAGTCCTAACAAGAAAATAAAGTTTCTGAATCCATAAAATCATGTTTTCATCCTCTAGATATGAAAAATGTAATCCCAAAGTTCAGTCTTACTTCTTAGTTACATTATGTATACAGTATTTTAAAATGTTATATTATAATTACTCCAACAACAATAATCAATGAATAATAACAGATATAAGAAATGAATAACAAAAGATATAGCCTTGTGTTACAAATCTCTTCATAAATATCATATCATTACAAATTGTCGTAAATGAAACTACATACTGCTTTTAACGTATCTTTCAATTTAAACTGTAACAATTTATTTTAACATTTATTTTAATATCTAAAGGAGAATCGACTTGACATCGTATACATATAAATACTGTATCTTCGAGATTCCCTTCAATAACAGCAATCTCACGACAATGCATCATCCCACGATATGACCATTAACATAATGAGATAAAAAATTTTTCGCACCAAAAATCTTGCGCTGCTCGTCCCCTCGTCGATCGCACCGACGAGAGGCCCATATCTGCTTAATGATTCATTTTTGTTCATTTGAGCGTCTTGAGCAATCGTGGTAGCCTACAGTCGCCCAGCTGGGTTGAGCTGGGTTGCCAGATGACTCTGGACTATTATCGCCACCTATGAAGCTTTTTATAGCCAAAAATCACCATTTTTGTTAATGAATTTTCGCCATAATATCGCTACCTCTGTAGGAGCAGTAGACAAAAAGTACGTATAATCGGAGAGAAGCCTGAGAGCGGCCACGCCCGGGATTTAGCTGTTACTTTATTTTGAAACGCCACTTATGTCCACAAAACATGGACATTGAACTATGTAGCCATATGTCCAAGATCATGTCGGTAATATCAAAGATTTTTGGTTCGAATCATCCCTATGTCCATGATTTCAAAAAAAATGACTCTGAGGTAGAAAAATTGGAACTAAAAGGGTAACGTGACCAGTAGTGGGGATATTAAAATCTATACGTGCATAACAATATGAATATAATCGGTTATAATAGTAAGTTCCTGAGCGACGTGTTAATTAATGTTATTAACATTATTTAGGTTTGCATTATTTAAGATACAGAAATATACCGAATCTCAATCTAAAATAATGCATTCTTAAATAATGTTAATAACATATTAGTCAACACAATGCTCAGAAACTCTCTTAACACAATTTGTCTAATATTATTAAAAATTCTATTATTTTTATTAATATTTATATAATAAATATATTTTTTTTTATACATTATTCAAATATTACTATAAAAGTTACAAATAGTTTTCGATAATTTCATTTTATTTTTTTATTACTAAAAATATAATGCAACACATTTTCCCGTCCCACTTTACAGACTGCGGACTGTCGGATATATAAATATTGAATACCCGGTGTGGTTAAAAAATGTGATGCATATCATTTTCATGATCCACAGCATCATACACACAACAAATCGCACTTAACAATATATTACAATATTTGCAATATGTGCATTAATAGTATGTATATAAATATATACCGGATAAAATTTAAACATAAAATTATACACGTATAAAAAATTGAACAAAATACAATATGCCGTACATATATCATAATAATATATTAAAATATATACAAAATTAAAACATTTTCGAAAAGAGGTTATTGCGGCAAAGCAAAACGAGAGGAGCAATTGCAGAA
>NW_017275357.1:21505-29151 GCF_001594065.2 Cyphomyrmex costatus | reverse complement strand
CTTTAATCAGTTCGTCAATATGGTAGCCGAAAACACTATCTTATTACTGGTCAACGCCTCTTGATAATAACACGACAGTCCGTTAAAAAAATAAAAGCCTGTTTAGCAGTCGATCAAGAGGCGTTTTTTCGTTATACAACCATAAGCAACCGCGACTAAGGCTATCTTTGTCTTCTGATCCCTGAAAACAAAGATAGCCTTAATCGCGGTACCTTTTGGTAGCTTTTGGTTGGATAACGAAAAAACGCCTAAAAAGACTAGAATCAGGAGAGTCAACTCGACCAAATATCGGTAGAGGGGGTAAGTCAAAAAGTGACGGCGGATAACTTCCCCCATTCTTACGCTTCATTGGTCCTCTCTGTCGCTCTGATAGTCGTTTTCAATTCGTGACTGCGCATGTCAAACAAACCTTGTTTGACATGTGCATTTAATGTGCAGTATAATTTCTTTTTACAACTTACATTCTGTTTAAGATGGTTTAAGAAGATTTTTTTTTAAGTGTGTCCCTCGGATGAGGGGAAAACAAAGGTTAAGAACATCAAAAACTTCTTGTTTATAACCGATGCGCGCATGCGCAAACTTTCACACAATGGCTGCGTTCCGTTTCACGCATATGCGCGCATTCCCCTATAGTATACGTGACGTTCACTATATAAAATGCGCGCATATGTCTGAAACGGAACGCAGCCAATGTGATTGGTTTGAATAACCGCGAACGTTTTTTGACCTACCCCTACCACGCTAGTTGACTCTCCTGAGGCGTTTTTTCGTTATACAATTTTGAAAGTGTTGCCGACTTTGACTGTGCATTGAATCATATAAATGCGTGTCCGCGGTGGAGCTCGTCTCGATTGTTCGTCATTTAGCACCCTTTGACGACCTGGGCTCCTATGACGCGCGTTATTGTGGCGTGACGACGCCATATTGTCAGGCGCCCGGAAACCGATCGAGCAACGCCATTCTCGCGGGCATTGCATCGCCAGTATTTGACGTGATCTGGCCGTATTGTCTTTGCTGTTGGAGACAGGAGCCATTAACAATTAAGAAGAAGATATATGATGTACAGTAATATTATATCTGAGCTAAAGAGGCATTGTTTTCCATTTCAATCTTTTTGCCATGAGTAATAAAGTAGACAATTCTGGGTGGTATGCGTTAGTCAAGTACAAGAGTGGCAATACAACAGAAATAGTGCCAGTGCATAAAGTCAAAGTGAAACTGGAAAGATGTGAACGAAAAATATTTAATCCGAAAACTTTAACGGATTTTGACAAAATGAAATTTTACACAGTTTACACTGTGCATGGCAGCGAGGATGGAAAAGAGCACAAGTGGTATGCTCTAATCGGTTTGCTTGCTGGTATGTAATATTCATCCAAGTCTAAGATGAAATTATAACTTAATCTTTATATGTAACCGTATGTATGTAGGTGTGTGTGTGTGTGTGTGTGTGTGTGCGTGCGCGCGCGTGCGTGCGTGTGTGTGTGTGATGTTTCTATGCTATAATCTGTTTTGTCAAATTCTTTATGATTTCTTGGATGCAGTTGTCGAGTTGCCATAAAACTGCTAATAAGCTACTAATAAAAGAGAATAGAGAGAAAAGGTTTTATAATTCAATTTTTTTTATTAATAATTTATTAGTTTTATAGCAATTCGAAACTGCGTCGAAGAAATTATAAAATATTTGAAATTATAAGAATAATTTAATTTAGTCTTTACTTATTTCTATTGTACAGAGTCTCGAGAGGCATTAGAACGTGCTATAATTATGAAGAGAGTCAGTTGGCCTACTATATCAGATGAAAATGAATCTGAACCACTCTCAAGTGATTATAATGATGGTGTATTACAGCGAACAGATCTATTTAATGAGACCATCACCAACAGTCGTGATTCGAATGTACCTAAGTATAATTTTTGCAAATATTTGACATGTGACAATTTAGATGTATTGATATCTTTTTTTTTCAGAGAAATAGAAAAAAGACTAAGAAACATGCTACTGATGCTATCCATGCAAAATTACTTGCCTCTAGAAATCTGAATAAAAGTAATACATGTGAGAATGTCACAGATGATGAAAACATAGTTACACGTTTGCTGCGAGAAAATGAAGAATTAAAATCTGCATTGAAAATGGAAAGAAAAAATAATTTATCTGAAGGTGGAGATCATATCAACATTTTTCGAGAATATTTACAAAGAATTGAAGAGAAAGTTGAAAAATTGCAAGATAATTTTCAACAGAAATTAGACAGTACAGGAAAGGTGAACTTGGAAAAATTTGTAGAGTTGGAGAAAAAAATGACAAATGTAGAGGACTCAATAAGTAAGTTTTCACAGCCTTATCCACAGTATGTACAACATTGGTTAAACGATTTGACCGAAATTAAAAACATTGAGAATTAATAAAGTGACAGTATATTACTTTGAGCAATATATTATTTGTACATTTATTAAAATATAAATAAGTAATAATATTTTATAAAGATTTAAACATAATATTAAAAATATAAGAGAGAAATAGTAATAATCTATTATAAATTACTAAATAAAATTTTTAAGACAGCACAGAATACTTGTAATAAATAGTCATAAATATTTATTATTATTTATCTTTTCAAACTAAATACCGACGAGAAATAAGCCATTTACGATCAAGCTGGATCTTGGATGCTTCTAATATAATTTTCGTGTAAATTTATATACTACGTATGTAGATTGTAAATGCGCGTCGAAATTTTTTCAGACTTACAACGTAAACTAATAACTGATGCTCTTTGAATATGTCATTCAACATATTATTAAGATCCAAGATGAAATAAGCATCAAAATTGTTAGATTGTTAGTCAATTTAACTACTCGTGATAATACTGCGGTACTTTATTAGTTTACGTTGTAAAAGTCTAAAAAAATTTCGACGCGCATTTAGAATTTACATACGTAGTATATAAATTTACACGAAAGTTATATTAGAAGTATCCAAGATCCGGTTTGATCGTAAATGGCTTATTTCTCGTCGGTATTTAGTTTGAAACTCTCACGGTCCAAATAAAAATATTATTTATTTTTTGTAATATTATTGTATATAAATATTTTCAACATATTTTATATAAAGCTTTATTCGAATTATTATTAAAATATAGATTAAATATTTTATATAATTTATGACAAATGTAAATAAATATTTCTAGAAAATGTTTTTTACTTAGATTATAATATCTTATTGTGGCGTCGAGTGGCTCACCGTTCGGTGCGATTAACTCGCGATCTGTAGACCCGAGTTCAATCTTCAATATTTATTATTCAAAAAAGGATACTCAAAAATTTACACCTTTTTATCTAATAATAGTATTATCATGAAAAGTAACTGATATATTATTTATTAAAGGTGCCAGTACAAAGTGAACATAAATAATAAATACTTATGATCTGTGCCATCTAAGATCACAAAAATATTTTAAAAATATTCGAAATCTTACAAATATTTTGTAAATATTTTATAAATATTGTGTATTCTGGGATAAAAAGTTGTTCATATATGTTCAAATGAAGATTCTGAGCTGTCTCACGTATGACTGCGTATGAAGTATTGTGTAAAAAGTACAGTCTCATGAAATAGAAATGACTAGATATACAACTATTATCTATTCACATTATCTATTATGTTATATAGGTATGAGACCATTGTCTTCTACAAGTAGTTGTTCAACTACCTCTACTAGTGATTTAAACACAGAAAAAGTGAGTTGAATATCACTTCGAGATGAGATCAAATGAAGATTCTGAGCTGTCTCACGTATGACTGCGTATGAAGTATTGTGTAAAAAGTACAGTTTCATGAAATAGAAATGACTAGATATACAACTACCCAAGTAGCAAACACACGTCATTTTGACGTCAAATTCTGGTCATGTTATGTCTTCTACAAGTAGTTGTTCGACTACCTCTACTAGTGATTTAAACACAGAAAAAGTGAGTTGAATATCACTTCGAGATGAGGTTAAAAGAGTTCATTTGTAACATACTTTTGGTTTACTTTCAATATTGTAATCTAACTTCTCTCATTAACATCTCATGTGTTCTCCCTTTTTAGGTATTGCTTGGAGATGGAATTTTCTGCTCCAAAGCAGCATATGATGAATTAATAAATGTGGAAGAGAACCACGCTGATTGGGCATATGCTCTTCTTAAAGGAGTCTTTGGTGAGATAGCGCATCTTATGAGAGTGCGAGCCAACAGCAAGCATACCGAGAATCAAAAGTTTCCTCCAAACTTCCTCATGGTGGCTAAGTGTAACTGCTTCACACGGCTTTTTTAAATCATGCGATAATTTTAGATTGTACTAGAAACTTAGATTCTCTCTTTTTATAGCAATGCACCGTGATTGGCTAATCAATCAAAAAGTTTATGATGCGAGTGGGCAGCTGCATTCAAAATACTCAACAATAGAAGTGGAGAAATATGTAAATACGCTTCCTGCTTACCTCGCGGATCGGGCATATGATATGCAGGGTCCTCGGGGCGCAAAGAAAGGAAATGGAAACCTCAGTGTTTCTAAACACAGTCAAAATAAACTCACCGAGCCAAAGCGCAAATATAAGAGAAAAGGTCAGCCGTTGCTTGAAATACAGCAACTTCAGCAACGACCACATCTGCAGCAACCCAATATTCAACAAATACTATTGCCTCAGCAACTACCGCAAAAACAGCCACCGCAACAACAGCCACTACATCAAGAACTACCATTACAACAAGCACGTCAAGAACGACCACCACACCAATCACTATATCAAGAACTACCATCACAACAATTACCACATCAAGAACGGCCACCACCACAACAATCACTATATCAAGAACTACCATCACAACAATTACCACATCAAGAACCGCCACTCCAACAACAATCATCACAGCTGTTATTACAAAAGGAATCATTTGATTGTTCCTATTTCACTCCGTCATCAACATCAGGAGCAATAGCAGCGACGTTAGAGAATGCTAAGTACGTAGTATTATAAAAACCACAATTTTATGAAATATTTTATCGTTTTATTCTGAACATTTCTCTTTTTTTCAGGACTTCAGAGACAGCCACATACACTATTCTTTAAAACTCATATAAATATTCTTCTAGCATTGCTTTCTGGTTGTTGATTTTGTTATTGATAATCGTAATAAATAATTTTTTATCTTTATAATAACTGTATTTTTGTCTTTAACTTTTCCTTACACTAAAGGACATTCTACAATGAGTTGCATCCTGTTACCAATCGCAATGCTTTAAAACAAATCAGAAATGTTAATACAAATTATTGATGCTTTTTAATTAGCTTGATATTATGAAATGAGACTAGCGACAAGGTATTGCAGTTCATTGTGAAATAATATTTATTTCACAAATTTCCTTATTTCAGAATTAGGAGCTGCGCAGAATGAAAGGAACAGGGAACAGTGAATAAGAATTTTAACCAATCAGAAACCGTGAATTCTAGTATACACGGTTTCTGGTAGGTTAAAATTTTTATTCTCTGTTTCTTCTATTCTGCGAAGTTTCTTACAAAACGTTCACAAACGCTTCTAAACCCATAGCAAACGCTCTTTATGATATTTATAATATCAAAGTAAAAACGCCTGTTAAACGCTTAACAGGCAGTTTCCAATAATTGAGTAAACGTCTATTAAATGCTTAATACAGAATCTACAAATGATTTAAAGAACTGTCAGTAAACGTTAACGTCATACTTTAAAACGCTTAGCACACTTTCAAAAATGCTGTATAAAACGCCTTTCAAACGCTGAAGCGTTGCAATTTCTGCTTTACAAACACTCTACTGACCGTTTCTAAACTCTCAATAAACTCCTACAAACGTTCATGAAAACGTCAAAAAAACACTTATGAAACTTCTTATTTTCGCCAGGGATATTGGAGGTTACTATCAGAGTCATGTCCTTGATAATATATGTCAAGGTTAAGGTCATTGGGGGAGGGTCCCCTAATCTATAGACATTTACCAAATAATGTAATATAAATATATTTCCATTCTAAAGATCGTTAATGTAACAACATAATTAATATGAATATCATTCCCTAATCTATAGACATTTACCTATTATTTATACATATACAAGGTGATTCATTTGAAGCTTCGGCACTGAATAATTGGAAGACTACGTATCGGATCAAAAAAAGGATAATGAAAGTTGTTCTCGAAGGGGGACATCCAATGACCCTTCAACCCAACTCCACGGAGGTGGAGAGGGGGAAAATAAAAATCTTAAGTTAAAACCCCTATTTTTTACTGCATATTTGAATTCTGAAAAAAATTGTATTGATTTGACCTACGATCGAAGTCATTTTTGTTGAAAGATGGCGCTGTAATCAAAAACTAAACCATCTTATATTGTAAATTCGAATTCTGTGGAGAAATCAAATTACACGTACCAGTTTGTACTATTGACTTTTACAGAAGTCGTGTTCATCAGTTATGTATTTTGTTGCAAACTAGAAAAAACGTTCATTCTACTTTTAGCGTTACCCGGGCGAACAACGGCGTGAACGTAGTAGAATCATTTCCTATGGGGTGCTTTTTTAACGTGAGTCCCCTTGCCTCTCACAAGGATATTCTGAACTGCACAAAGTCTTCAGATTTAACCTCGAAGAAGCTGTTCAAAATTACCTCCATTAGCTTGGATACACAAGTTTAATCTTTTGTGACAGCTATCCACAGTTTGCAGTAACACATTTTGAGGTATAGCTGCACAAGCTCTTCCAATACGTTGCTTCACATCCTCTCTCGTCGTTGGCGCGTGTTCATAAACTGCTTGTTTGATCATCCCTCATAAAAAAAAATCAACGCGGCAAGCAGTCCCTCATCGGGCCGTCAGAGGGATAAAATTGGAATAGGAGTTCCCATTGAAGATTTCAATACTGCCCCCTCTTGCCCCAAAGTGTGGGGTTAGGGGGTCAAGTTTGCTATCATTGGACAGCTTTTTTAAAAATATTTAACCCGTCTACTTTGACTTTAATCTCATGTGTGTTTTTCGAGATATACCTATTTTTATACGGTTTTGTACTCATTTTAATTTTTGACGATTACAGCGTCATTTTTCAATAAAAATGACTTCGATCGTAGGTCAAATCAATATAATTTTTTCTGCAGAATCCAAATATGTAATAAAAAATAGGGATTTTCATTTAAGATTTTTATTCTCTCCCCTCTCCACCTCCGTAGAGTGGGGGTGAAGAGTCGAGTTTGGTATAATTGGATGTCCCTTTTCGAGACGAACAACTTTCATTATCCATATTTTTTAATCCGATGCGTAGTTTTCCAGATATTCAGTGCTGAAGCTTCAAATGAACCATCCTGTATGTATACATATGTATGTATCTCACATTAGGAAGACTTTTTTCAACTATGTGCTCGCATTTTAGTAAACAATGTCCCACGATTTATACGATCAATAACTTAATATTTTTTGCTTAATAAACAAAGTTAATTATTGAAATGAAAACATTAAAGATATAAATAAGCACACTTTTTATCCGAGAAGGATGTTTGGGAACGTCCTTAGGATAAAAGTAGGATGTTTCTTGGAGGTCTGTATATGGGAGGGGGAGAGAGAGAGGGAGAGAGGGAGAG
>NW_017275357.1:18004-21341 GCF_001594065.2 Cyphomyrmex costatus | reverse complement strand
GAGAGAGAGAGAGAGAGAGAGAGAGAGAGAGAGAGAGAGAGAGAGGTGACCGAGTTTTACTTAAATTTCCATGAAAGCGAAATAGCGCAAAATTCCACGTAAGAAGCTGATATGGCAACGTTGATGTAGAAAACTGATAAAAACATCGGAGGGTACTCTCGTCCCGTGACCTTTCAGTCACCACCGATCTCGTTCGGTGCGATATCGGGGGTATGTTATAGGTCCTCTTATTCCTTCCCCCGCGTATTTCGCAATAGCACCTTCACCTCCTACCATTGTTTTGCCATTTCCCTCTCTCTGCGGCGAGCCGATGCAGGGGAGAAAGAAACGCCGCGCTGCCTTCCGACCGGCACGTAGTTGTTCGAAAAGCGCTCTTACCTGCGCTGTGAGTGCGCTCGGTTTATCGTATTCCCCGCGCGCGTGTGCGCGCCACTGTGGTGAGTGGCTCTGAGATCCGGAATCCAACGTCACACGTCGCACCGGTCGCGTTCGAAAGGGAAAGAGCGTGTTTTCGTAATTTTCGCAGACATGTGCGCGAAATAGATCGGTGATCGATCAATCGGATAGATTGTTATATTCGTTACATGCTGTCGTGGCTGGTTTACGAGCGCGATCTGATTTTGCTCCAGGCAAAATACATATATTATATCTATATATAAAATAAAATGTGTGAACGTGCTACCAGTCGAAAAACAGTGCTATATAATTTATTAATTTAGATGCACCACATAAATAGCGCAGTAGTGCGTATCGAAGGAAATTGCGCAAAGTTCGACTGTCGATTTAAAATATTTGCACGTTCAGTTTTGCGCAGTTTGGCCATTCGAAATTTGCACCCAAGTGCTAACGAACGTTCAGTTGACGTTCTGCGACGTGCATGCGATTCCGTTGCAGATTAGTGAGATATCACGATGAAAGGCGCGTATATGCATGTTCATTACATTGCACTTATTCTTTTCTTCACGTATAGACGACGCACGCTTTATACAAATTATTGAATGTTGCTGAGTGACGCGAGTGTGCCATAATCGAATCTCATTTTGTCGGTATCTTCGATACTTACTACTGCGAACGTAATCTCGACTTAATCTACTTGAGTGATTCGACAGGACAAAGTAGCTCTTATTCGACCAGTCCGGTATCTGGTTGGTTATTGCAACATAATCTTCCGTCATTGAGATTCTTTGTCTTCATCTAAAAAGATCATTTTCCTCTGGTTATCGAAGATTATCTTCGTTGTTATTGAAGAGGCTGCGGAGCGAATAATTTAGAAAAGATTTTTGAGAACGAACGGCGCAAATGTTACGTACAATATATACTAAATCTCATCTTGATCTCCACGTATGATTCGACAAGAAGAAATCTCTTGTTCTCGGACGAATGCATTTTTCATTTCTTTTTTTCTTTTTTAGAGAGAGAGAGAGAGAGAGAGAGAGAGAGAGAGAGAGAGAGAGAGAGAGAGTGTCTCTATAAAGATTTAAAATTTGCCGTAATTACCTATTGCCTTCTATATTCAATCGTTTTGAACGAAAATCTTTTAATTCACGTTTCTCAAAGATTGTCGAAACGAAGTGGAAGAGATCATTATCAATTCCTTGCGCGAACTTCCTTCGTTTGTGTACAAATGCTCAATCAGAACTTGGATTAGATGTGTCTTCGTGTAGTATGTTTCACGAAGAATTACTACAAGCAAATTAGGTAAGCTCGTCGCGATTACATCTCACACTCGGAAAGCTTTCCGAAGTATCTTGTCGCAAATAGAGAATCGCCTAGATCTCATCTCTCTTTGCTTTTTTCCGCGAACAAATCGTCTGAGCAAAGTGGTATGTACGAAGCGATACATAGACTAACACATAGATATCAATTTTGTATCCTGTTCAACGAGATCAGATGTGAAATAAAATAAGTCGACGCGCATGACTATTTCGATGTGTTTTCGGATTTTATCTTAGAATTCGGACTACACTGCGCATTATCGTGCATCGACATTGTATCCTAATCGTTTCATTGAAGATCATCGTGAAGTGAAGCGGAGGAGGGGAGGAGAGAGAGAGAACTTTCGTCGATTGTCGGCTCGGGAGCAACATATTAACTTCCGACGACGACGTGATTCATCGAGGTCGCCGGTTGAGCAGGTCAGCGACGAGAAAGGTGGATCGACTCGTACTTACTCGTCCGTGGCTTCGTAGATCAACGCACGTCGATGCTTGGCGCGCTACCTGGATGTTCACACCATTTACCGCGGCAACAAAGCTTTTCGGGCACGTTCGGATGCGTCGCGCTATCTTCGTTGTCATCGTTGTCGTCGTGATAACGACGTTTCACATCGAGTGCGCGATAACGAGCTCGTCATCGTCGTTGCGCTCTGTTGTCGCCTGCCGAGAATTCATCGTATTTACGAATTTGCTGCGAGTGCGTTAATCTTTACGCGTATAATTCTTTGCGAGATACGTGGGACAGCCTGAATTACAACCAGAATAGTGTCCCAAAAAGAGCTAAATTCCGCAAAGCGGAGATCCGTGAATAATTATATATTTTTATCGAGTGGATACAAGATGTGCAAACAATCACGCAATAACCGATTACATCATTAAATTCACAAATTAGTGCAAGACAGGTGATACGTAAATGAATTGTCAACATAAAAGTCATGTTATATTTCACGTTGTATTTTGCTGACTTGAAATATTCTAGCAGTTACACGTAAGAAGAAAGGATTATTTGCGATTCTTTTCTATCTAGAGGATATCTATGTTTATGAGCTACACATATATTTATGCGAGGAATAATCAATTAAAAGATCCATTAAGATAATATATCGATGCGCGGCGTAATGCAATAATAACACAAGGCGCCTTAGTCCAGTCAATATGTACATTTGAATATGCAAATGATGGAAGAGTGGATTTTCTTTTTCGAGGGGGTTGGGGGGATCAAAAAAAGCTTAACTCTAAGTTTTCGACTTCCTAGACCTGGAGCTTCATTTCTGACAACCAAAAACGTGTTTTTTTGGACAATATTCGATAACTCGGTTGCTATTGAGTTTAGAAGGTCGATTAAGGGTGCATTTTGAAGGTTTTTTTATGCTCTACAAGTTTTATCTGATGACTTTTTTTGGTACGATCGATTTATTTCGAGATATCGAACGATAAAGGTAAAGAAAGGAAAAATATTGTTACTTTTTTGCTTTTTACGGATTATTATCGCAAAAAACTCAAAAAATGCTTCAGATAAAACTTGTAGAGGATAAAAAAACGAATATTTTCGTTCCATTCCGTTGAGAATTGAACCTTCTACAGCGCCGCAAACTTGCAACTCTGCGCTAGCGCAACATCCG
>NW_017275357.1:11314-17646 GCF_001594065.2 Cyphomyrmex costatus | reverse complement strand
ATATTATTTTATATTTTGTAACTTACTGCAGTGAAAATGTATGCCAAAGCATTTTCAGGCTCAGCGAACACACCAACGTTGCAGGAGTGCAAAATTGCAAGTTTTTGGCGCTGTACAAGGTGCAATTCTGAATGGAATGAAACAAATAAAAAACAAAAATGTTCGTTTTTTTGTTCTCTACAAGTTTTATTCTAAGCATTTTTCGAGTTTTTTGCGACAATAATGAGTAAAATGCCAGAAAGTAAAATAATTTTCTCATTTTTTACTACTTTTTTACCTTTACCTTTCGATGTATCGAAATTAATCGATCATACGAAAAAAGTCATACCACACAACTTGTCGAGCGTTAAAAAACCTTTCAAAAACATATATTACTTATAATTTTTTAACTTCATGGAGTGTAAATGTAAGCGAAAGCATTTTCAGGCCTCGTGTCCACGTGAACAACGCTCGCAGATGTTGCGCTAGCGCAGAGTTGCAAGTTTGCGGCGCTGTAGAAGGTTCAATTCTCAACGGAATGAAACGAATAAAAAACGAAAATATTCGTTTTTTTGTCCTCTACAAGTTTTATCTGAAGCATTTTTTGAGTTTTTTGCGATAATAATCCGTAAAAAGCAAAAAAGTAACAATATTTTTCCTTTCTTTACCTTTATCGTTCGATATCTCGAAATAAATCGATCGTACCAAAAAAAAGTCATCAGACAAAACTTGTAGAGCATAAAAAAACCTTCAAAATGCACCCTTAATCGACCTTCTAAAGTCAATAGCAACCGAGTTATCGAATATTGTCCACAAAAACACGTTTTTGGCTGTCAGAAATGAAGCTCCAGGTCTAGGAAGTCGAAAACTTAGAGTTAAGCTTTTTTTGGTCCCCCCAACCCCCTCGAAAAAGAAAATCCATTCTTCCATCATTTGCATATATATTGCCATTTTTCGTACATATTGACTGGACTACCTCGTAAACGAAGCCAGAGGCTTCCGAAGACATTTTTATTATCTATCGAACTGCGATAATGTCGCGCGCACGCCGACTGACAGGTCATTGCCAATTACCTGCACGAGCACTTATTAAGGCGCCCGAAGGTTCATTAAAACGGTATCCTGCCGATTAGACTCGGCGTGGAACAACAACGTCTGAACACACCTATCTACCTACCCCCGTTCCGCGCTTCTACTACCTCTCTTTGCGTGGTGTGTCTCGAGATACCCACTTTCCGTCACGCTCGTCGCCGAGTCAAAAGGACGACGGTATAAGAGAACGGATGAAATATCGAGCTAAGGAAATAGTTGGAGGTGACACGCAAGACCGATGCAATATGCGTCCGTTCTTTCAGCGTTCTTTTGGTGAATGGTGATTACGTTCCCGTCGTCCCGAAGAAGAGAGATCTCTTCTTTGGGAGAAGGAAATAAAACAGAGACAACCGCTGAACGCGAGCGAAAGGAGACTCGCTCGTCGAGGAAGATTTATCTCTCGCGAGATTCGATGTCTCCGCTGAGAAATCCGTCGCGCAGCCAGAGGTTAGTATAAATGAATTTCGCATATGTATATATCCGATGTTGTACTATATTTGTAGATTTTGACTCAATTATATTTTTTCTTTATTATTTTATCTTGAAATCAAGTATTATAGTATTTAATATAGTATTTTTAATAATTAAGAAATTTTTTTCACGTAATGTATTTTTTCTCTCTTATACTCATATATGTACGTATATACATATTTGTGCCTGGAGTTCATTTCTTCGTTTCTCACTGTTGGAATCTATTCGATTGCGCACATAACATACTTATAGCGACACTTATTAAATAGTGCATATTGTCGCATCGAGCACTTGTTGAAAATGTGCGAGACTATTCGTGGATTAAACTTGCCTGATTCAACCGCGCGTAATAGGTACGTCCGTGCGGTGAAAACGAGCGGCGCATTGTGTATGCCATTTGCAGACATTGCAGTTGCAAGGTCTAGCTTGCGAAATCGCTCGTTACAGGCGTTACAGCCGATAATCTCTGTCCGGATGGCGGTAAACGTAAATCACCACAGACGCGCTATTTTTGCACGACGAAAATCATGTCCGTCATCGCGATCACTTTCTCTCCGGTAACTAACCGAGCGATCAATCGAGTTCGATGCGCATTTGATCTTCGTACTCCCTCATTGATTTCACTTTTCTTCGGATTCGCTGAGAACCGTGCAGATTCCCATAGGTACCTATGTAAAACGCTCTTGCCTATCTCATTCTAATTTGCGAGAAAAGATTGCGTAAATCGAGAACTATTAGTGTGGGCAAAATATATTCCCGGTACATTGGAAAGCATAGAAAGTGCGATATTATCGGAACTGTTGGGCTGAATGTTCTCTCGACTTAAATGCGCCATATAACAATGCGACGCGACGTGATATCTTTGCAAAAGATTTTGTCGACTTGACATCGCAATACGATTGCTAATCATGATGGTTATGCTATCTGATAATCATAGAGAAAGTGACGAGTAATGAACGCTCGGTGATTATCACTGAATTATCTACCTGAACGTTGAATCGTTTGTAGCCATAGCGCAGCAATAATGCTGCGGCGGCACCAATACCATGAGTGTGATGATTACATGAAAGGTAATTAACATCCGTTACGCGTGGATATCTGGCTTAATTGTCAGTAAGTTATCAACATCGGCTGTGATCTTGTTTATATTGTTATTAATCATTAGTACCGTGTGAATTTAGATTAATTAATATTCACGTTTTAGTTATACCTGTAAGACAGTGATGATTTCATTATTAAGGGGACCCAAGTAACACATGAAGGTTTAAAACATCTGCGATAACGTTGTCTCAGCTTAAATCGCAGCATTTTTGTCTATGACAGTCACTGCCACAACGTCATTATGACATTTTGACAGTTGCAGCAGCAAAAATGAGACATTTTTGGGCTTTGGAAACGATGTCGCAGCTATTCAACTGCACAATCATTTTCCTGTAAAGAGGTTATCATGGCCATATGCAGGGTGTCATTAACAGATTAAATCACTTATTAAGAGCAGATAGAGTAGATCGAAAAGTCTTATACCATTTTGCAGTTTACGCAATATTTAACGAAATATTCGAGGGGTCAACCACTATGGGAATCACTGTACATTTTTTCAGAAATATATTGCGGTAATAGAGTAATAAAACAGGTAATGCTAGCAATACTAGCAATAGTAGGAATACCCTTACGGAAAAAAACTATTGGTAAATGGTGAAATGGCCAATAGTAATTTGGCCAATAGTTATAGTACTGTTGGTGAATAGTTACTGTTGGCCAGTAGTTACTGTTGGCCAGTAGTTACTGTTGGCCAGTAGTTACTGTTGGCCAATAGTTACTATTGATCAATAAAAGGAAGTAGAATAATATGTACACAAATTTCCAAAGGTTTCGCGCGATCACTCAGGGATTAATTATTTTATTTGTTTTCTTATTTATTTTTTTTCGTAGGAGAAAATAAAATATAATCATTATAATAACGCCAGACCTAAAGAAAAATTGATATAAATTGAATAAATTAATTCCTTATTCGCATCGTTATAAAAAAAAAATCACTGTTAGTTATGTTTCAATTTATTTATGTGAAATTAATTCCAAATTGGATCAAATGTGAATACATTTACTATTCAATACTATTCGTGTTTGATCCAATTTGGAATTAATTTTATAAATAAATAATTAAAACATAACTGACAGTGATTTTATAATGATGCAAATAATTATTTTTGTTTACTTTACTTACTTTATTTATGTATCAATTTTTCCTTTAATCTGGCTATTATAATAATTATTTTCAGTTTCTACAAAGAAAAATACATAAGATAACAAAATAAAGAAATAAAATGATCCCCGAGTGGTCGCGAAATCCTTGAAAATTTGTACCCTCCTATAATTTATAGAAAGAAGATAAACTTATACATAATATATACATATTTTTGTATTTATTATTTCTTAAATATACATTTAATAATATTTTAAAAAGTACAAAAATATTGAAGATATAAAACATATATATGTATGAAGAAACGAGAAATAAGTATAAAATATCGAATAATTAAAGAGAAAAGTGGTATTAAAATTACATATCACATGAAAACAAAATTAATATGCTCTTATTGTAATTCTTAATATTATATATTATTATTGCATTTTTATATTATGTTTCTACATGTTAACATTTCCGAAATATTTTTTGGCACAAAATCACTTTATAGTATTCATATTATTTCGACATTGACTCCATATTGCATTTATTTGTACGTTTATTTTTAGAAGCATTATTTAGCTTCTGCACAATTGCTTTATTTATTATTTGATCTATATTTTCTATTCCACATGACTTGAATTTTGATTTTACATAAACTAAAACAAAAAATTTAAAAAATATTTTAATAATATATAATAATAGACGTAAATCAAATACTCACAATATTTATTACTTTCTTTTTATTAATTCGTGCTTACATTTCATCGCATCCACCTTTAGTGGATCGAGCTTTGTTTTGGCATTAACATTCGGATTCTTTTTATGAATATTTGCTACTTTCCCGGTTACTGAAGAATTCTCAAGATCTGTTCGCGAAAAACTACCGACAATAAATCGCTCGTAAGTTTCGATACAGATGTGTGGTTGCATTTATTAATTTGGACCTCACTATAACCATTACACATGAAGTCCCGTCCAAATCAATTAATTTTTTCTAAAAATATTTATGAAGAAGTTATAATATACATATTAATTATAATTACCAGGGAATGGAAGTAACTCGTTACTTGTAACGAAGTTACAGTTACAAGTTACTTTTTTGGTAACTTTACTGGTAACTGCGTTACTTTCTTTTTTTGGTAACTGTAACGGTAACGAGTTACATTTTTTGGGTAACGGTAACGAAATTTACAGTTACTTTTGTCGTTACTTTGCACACGATTGAACACGGTTCGATTGGATACATGCTATTTATAGCTCTTATCAATAAGACTTGAAAGCCCTTAGACATTCGGCCGTTATGATTCAGTAATTATTTTACACTTCTATCTTCTATGTAATACATAGGACATACAAATATTTCAGTTTGCTGCATATTTTACAGGTTTTAGAATTACAAAAGTGTGTTTAAAAAAAATTAAAAAATAAATTAAGTAATAGTAAAATGAAAAGGGCTATGAACCCAAAAGCGAAACAGTTTAAAAGACGATGACAATAAATGTCGAAACGTCGTTTGTTTTTATCTTGTTTTATCTATGTATTGTTCTAATATATATTTATACATTTAATTACATTGTCATCGTCGTTCTTATCGGAAATAAACTGTTTCATTTTTGGCTCGTAACCCTTCTCATTTTACTTTTATTTAATTTATTATTTGAGCCATTCTACATTGTTTTTTTTTTTTTTAAATAAAACTATATATTTGTCAGTATTACATATAAAAAAAAATGCAAAAGTACATTTTTAAATTGATTTTAAAAAAGTAACGGAAAAGTAACGAAAAGTTATTTTTCAAGTAACGGTAACTGTAACGAGTTACTTTTAAAAAGCGATAACTGTAACTGTAACTAGTTACATTTTTTACTCGGTAACGAGTAACTGTAACTAGTTATTTTTAAAAAGTAACTTTCCATTCCCTGATAATTACACAAACTGCATTACGTAAGAAATGTAAAAGGTTTTGGTAAGTTTAATAAACATGGAACAAACCTGCTCACTGCTGCTTATTGAACTTGGTTTTACTGTAGACGTATCTAAATCAGTATCAATTATTATGTCTGCATTCTTTATGAATTCAACCCCATCAAAACTATCGCAGAATTTCTCGTCAGTTATAATTTCAATCCGCAATGGATCGACCGTTAAAGTGTTCAAATTTTCTTCATTAGTATTACTATCATCATTTTTTAATTGAGACACCGGTACATCTTCACAATTAATTTTACTTCTTATTTTTGCGTTATTATTTATGTGCATTTCGTACATTATTATGTCCTTCATCTCTTGCAAATCTTTTTTAACACGCTTACTCATATGTTGTATATTGGATAGATCTAAAAATATAAGTACTGTTAATATTATATTAATAAAATCTATAATCTATAATTGTAATGTTTATACGTATTATGAAACAACTATAGTAATGCAAATATGTAAAATATACCTTCATTAACAGCTCTCAATGTTCTCAATCTTTTGTTGTCTTCTTCGAGCTTTCTGTTTTTTTCTCGCGAAAGAGATAATTCTTTTAATACATCTCTTTCGGATAATTTTCGGATAAACACACGCACACACACACACACACACACACACACACACA
>NW_017275357.1:0-11097 GCF_001594065.2 Cyphomyrmex costatus | reverse complement strand
CACACACACACACACACGGGCGCAAGGGGGCGGCCTTCGGGCTTCGGCCTCCGGCCACCCCCCCCCGCACCCACACCGTCGTCAGAGGTCTGCCCCGACAGTACTATCATAGCAACAGTACAATCGCAGAAGTCGTGTGCCCCTGTGCAGGGGGGTGGGGGTAAAAGTTACTTCGCGTGGAAAGTTCAACGTTTCTGAACAGGGAAAGGTGTAGAATAGTACTTCATATCATAAATGTATAGCAGAAATAATGCGTTTATTTTAAAACTATGATTGTTAATAACTTTTTAACGAAGGACGAGCGACGGGAATGGTCAATGACCTTGACCTTCTTGAGGGTCAAGGTCAAGGTCAAGGTCACTCGGAAGTCATTTGAGGCTGACTGTGCAATTCGAAATATTTACCTTTGTATGTATATATAAACTTACCTTTTTAGAAAAAAGGTAGAAAAAAGCGCTAAGAGTGGGTGCTGCTGGTCAAAAAACCATTTGGGCCAGTTCCACCAACGTCAATTACTTAATCGACTGTGAAACTGACTAATCACATTTGCTATTTAGTAGAACCATCTTTAAAAACCTACGTGATATTAACCTTATTTACTTAATTCTAATGACATGTATCATTTGTATAAAAGATTTGATATCAATAGTCGGCGCCAAGTTACTCTACCTTATTACTTACTTAATTTTAATGACATTTATCATTTGTATACAAGATTTGATATCAACAGTCGGCGCCAAGTTAAATTCTACCAAATCAAAAAGTAAAACACAAGTGGTACCTTTAATCTTTAAGAGAACCCATATAGTACTATTATTTAAATTCCACTAAATTAAAAAGTAAAACCCATGTGGTTCTATCTTTATCTTCATACAATGAAACCTAAGTATATGCCTTTGTATTCGTATTAACCACTTCGCTGGCGTGACGCCTTTTTTGGCGTCACGCGTAACCTGGCCCAAACTGGCGAGAATGACGGAAATGGCTTCAAAACTTATTCTCATTTATTAAAGTCTGTGAGTAGTTTTTATCTATAGTAACATGGTGTTCTTATAGTTTTGAGTTCAGGAAACACGAATATGATAGTAAGAACTCAATATTTTCCAGTTTTCAAGGTTTTACAGGACGTCGAATATCAACAACTTTCAATACTTTTCTGCGAATGGCGTCAAACGTTTTCGTAGTTTTTAGATTTTAATGAAAAATTGGCTCATTGCCCTTATTTCATTATATTAGTTGTTTAATACTTATTGAGCCTTATCATAAATATTTAATAAATGTCTTCCTTTATGGTTAGAATAAGATTGTCGTAGGACACGGAAGTTACTACTCTTATGAATATAGGCATAAGTGCCATCCCATATAACAATGACCTTTGGTATATTGGGCTGGTCATTATATAGCTCATTAGTAAATGGTGTCACATGGCGAATTGATGAATTCTTCTCTACCGATAGCTCCTACTCCCATATTTTCACGCAAAAATCTTGTTGCGAGTGACTTTCTGACATTAGATATCGCTAAGCTAACAGCTTGCCTGCTTGAATAATTGAAAATAACTTTCAAGAATTCATCAGATAATAATCCTTGTCTTAACTTGCACAAAAATGTCATTAAATCTCTAGTCTTAACGTTCCTGACAACCTCTACATCAGGAACGGGATCGCAGAATGCGAATAGATCTCCAAACTGTTGTTTATTTAAAGAAAATAAGCATTCAAATTGTTTATCGTTTAAGTTATCAATATTTTCTAATCTGGTCTGGGCTTTTACCTCTTTACGAAGATGTTCCAGGAAAAGTTGTAATTGTGGACCTGGGATAACGTAAGGTCGATTAGTATACGTCAATCCAGGAATGAGACCTGAAAGGATGTGACCATTTTGACTTAGATGACGATCACAACATCTAACACGATCAGGAATATAAATATTCTTTTGGACAAACACATGGATTCTACATTCAACAAATAAATGAACTGTATTATCAACGGCCTGACATACAATACAAGCACGATTTCTATGTTGCTTTATAACATTTAATCTCAGACATGAAGCATCATTTCTAATTGCATTTATTTCATTTACCACAGATCGATTACAATTAAAACAAATCCTAGTATCATTTTGAATATTTATATTTGGCAAGTTGTTAGAATCGCGTCTAAACATTGCAATTTCTTGTTTAACTTCATCATCTCCTATACGAGGCATCTGTCGCATATTGCCCAAAACATTGCAAATAAAGCATCTGAGTCTCTGAGCCATTACGTATGTATATATTCAATTCGTAATTAGAAGCCAATAATGGTCCCTATACGTATAGAATACAAAACTTATTTCGTTTGGATAAGCGAGATGCGTCCGCTGAGCAGGGAGGGGGAGTAGCTTGCGCCTCGAGTTGCTCATTCGTAGCCGTAGCTGTTCATAAACAATTCTCCGCGAGAGAACGTAGCCGCCAAGTAGCGAACAAATGCAAGCGCGCGGCGAGGTGCGCTCGCCCAGCGATTGAGATAGCTTGGTTCTCTCTCAAAAGTCAGACGGATTGTAGAAGCAAGGAATGGGCATTCCCCTCGTGGAGAATTGTTTACAAACAACTACGGCTGATAATTTACGTTATAGGAATGCTCAATGGCAAAGATTACATGAAAAAGTTCCAAGATTTCCACGACTTAAAATAGATTATTTGCGAGATTTGACTTTAGGCGTTTATCAAGTCAATATTTCTCACCTTCATATGTTCAAGATAAACTACAGAGAGACGACGACGATGAATTATAAATTGATACTTTTAATCACGCGTGCACGTAATGTGCCCTATACTGCAACGCTTTTGCGTGCGGGAAATAGCCAATACCTCAAGCCGTTGAGTTATTTCTCTAATCCCACTCTTCTGCGCAAAAACGTTGCTGTATAGGGCACATTACGACGAGCACTTGTAATGAAAAATTCTATGTGTAGCGAGTGGGGGCACTCGCTTTGCTCATGCGTTCGCGCCCGTCCCGCGCTATAAACAACTATCCCACACACACAATGTATTATTGTTTGAAGAGAACAATCTCATAAGAGTGAGAGTTTATTCCAGATTTCGGAATCGCACAAAGCATCAAGTTTTTATTTCATATGTTCCCGAAAATGAAGTTGGACAAGAAATAATAAATGGTTATTATTGCACTTGTCAATCTGGTGCAAGAACATTAGGTACATGCGCCCATGTGGCTAGCATTTTGTGGTACCTTTGATATGCACGTTATCAGAGGGATGTAAAATATCCAGATGGAAGTTTATTAAATACAACTACAGATGCAGCAAATAGAGATAATCAAGAACATATTGAGATTGTAATAGACGAAGAAAGGTAGATTGGGAGCGTGGTTACATGAAACACGTACGCAAGAATACACGCACGCACGCACGCACGCACGCACACATGTAAATATATATGTGTATGTGGATATACTTGATTCTTGAAAAAGCACATGATAATAGATTTCCACTTTAAACGTTTCTGGACAGAAAAGTACTGAATTTAGAGAGTCAGGGTGCAGTCCCATGGAGCGTATCGCGTGTATCGCGGATTAGCGGATCGCCAATCACAGAATCGTTCTGTTAGATTTGCTTACAAAATTTGTAAACAGATCTAACAGAACGATTCTGTGATTGGCGATCCGCTAATCCGCGATACGCGCGATACGCTCCATGGGACTGCACCCTCATGCCCATTGAGATTTTTGTTCAGGACGTAGAAGACAACAACATACTTCAATTTCAGCCAATTTAACCGGGGGACAGATTCCATATAAACTGTGCGGGGTCCTTTATATTTCACCCAACATCTGGAGACACGGTAGTGTCTCGGCGCTAAGCCAAGCGCGCGACACTGCCGTGCCTCCTTTACGCGAATCTGACAAATTCGGGGGATTGAGATGATCAGATCTCAGTAACGGCTGAACCGATGAAGTTCTACATATGCTCAATCGACAGTAAATACTAAAATTGTATAATAAAAGTGCTTTCATTTTTTTTCTACGTGCTCTACGAGCGGAGATATCATGACGCAAAGTCTGGATCTGTGAATTTTCACGTTTCAATTTTAAGAAACGTCGTCATTGTCAACGTCGTCGACCAGAGAGATATGTACATCTCGTTTTTTCGATAATAGAGGGCCTTTGACTTTATGTGTTATCTCACTCTATCTATCATCTCACTCTATCTATCTATATCTAACCAGCAGACCAGTGTTGCATGGTGTATCACATGACGCGCGCGCGATTTTAACCTTACAATTAAAAATAAAATATTATTCAATATAATATAAAATATTTATAATAATATATATATGTTATATATATATAAATATTAAAATTGAAATATTGAAATATGTTCGTCGTCGAGGAAATATAAGTGTCTACGTATTGATTTCGAGGAAGTAAGTGTCTAGGTGTTCGCCGTCGAGGAAGTGGGTGTCTAGGTGTTCGCCGTCGACGAAATGAGTGTCTAGGTGTTCGCCGTAGAGGAAGTAGGTGTCTACGTGTTCGCCTTCGAGGAAGTGAGTGTCTAGGTGTTCGTCGTCGAGGAAATGGGTGTCTGGGTGTTTGTTTGTTTGTAAGAAACGTCGTCGTCGTCATCGTCGTCATTGTTGCCAGTTACGAAGTGAGGAAATACATTCTGGAATTTTTGGCGCAAGAGATAAATGTGGTCGCGAGACGGGTATCTATAAATCACATCGATAGAGCATAGACGAACACGTAAGTGAAGTCAGAATAAATATCGACCGCTGCGATCTGTACGATCGTTAAAGTCAGATAAAGAACCTCGGCAATAACAAAGGATTGTGGTTAGGAAATCTATCACATCGATGGCATAGAATAGACGAACACGTAAGTGAGGTTAGATATTTTTTGCTTTATTACACAAATTCTCTGTTGTAATTCCGCTGTAAGAATACAAATTAATTTCTATATAATTATTTTCTTTTTACAGTATTTGGTTAGGTTACTTATTTACCGAGACACTACCGTGTCTCCAGATCTGTTATTTATTTGTTTTTTGGTAGATACCTTAATTTGTATTCTCTATTTTTTATATAATTATAAGAATTGATTCTTTGTGCTTGTTGATAGGAAAAGTCTGAAAAGAAAAAAGGTATCGATTTAAAAGACTCTTACCTTTTCTTTTCAGGATTTTCCCTTCAATAAATCTGAAGATAAAATACAGCATAAAGAATCAATTCTCTTATAATAATAAAGATAAAACTTATTTGATACAGTTACTCAAACAGTTACTCAAAACATAAAATTACTTGGTTTTAGTACTTAAAATCTTTAAAACTTTAAATAATTATCTAATAATGAAATATATTAACATGGAAAGTAACTCATATATTATTGAAGGTGCCAGTTCAAAGTGAACATTCATATATCCTTTTGTTGCATATATACGTAATAATGATTTAACACACTTGTACACTAGTTGTTTACAATAGTAAGTTTATAAAGAATTTATTGGCTCGTAACCCTGTTTCTCTTCATTAGTTTTAAATTTATTGAGCCTTATTACAATTTATAATAGCAATGTTAAACCATTATTACGTATATATGCAACAAAAGAATATATACTTTAAGTATGTTTACTTTGAACTGGCACCTTCAATAATATATGAGTTATTTTTCATGGTAATATGTACCATTTCATTATCTTTCAATAATAAAATGTATTACGTTAAAATAGACAATTTGGTATAAGAATTCTTTTAAAATTAATATTGATCTTTTGTGATTTATTTTTAAAAAACTGTTATATATATATATATATACAGTTTAATCTCTCACCTAGAACACTATATTTTATTCAAGATTTTGGAGTGTAAGTTATAAGTAGTTTTCAATCACGTATATCTTCATAAGTATACATTTACAAATTATTATTCTAATTAATAATTATTATCGTGAAGAAGGATTGTTCTGATAATCAATTTCGTAATAACATTATACCAAAAAAATCTATTACCTATAATCAAATACGCCAATAAACGTAATTTTTGAAAAAAATGATTGAAATTATTTAAATTATTTATATATTTTGCAGGTACACAATTTAGATGTAATTGATCAAAATGGTATTCAATTGGGAGGAAGAAATACCTATAACGATAATAATGTAAAGATATTAGAGAGATCTGAGTACATTGAAAGTTCTTGATGCCAGTGCTATAATCTTGGATGTGACTAATGCAAAGCTCGTCGACAATAATGTTGCCCTAAATAAAAGTACATTAAATTCTGAAGGTAATATGATGCAACCGACAATTATGACGTTAGAAAACAAACTGGTATATTATTGAAGGTGCCAGTTCAAAGTGAACATTCATAAAATGTATATCCTTCTGTTGCATATATACGTAATAATGATCTAACAACACATGCACACTAGATGTTTACAATAGTAATGTTAAATCATTATTATTACGTATATATGCTGCAAAAGAATATACACTTTATGTATGTTTACTTTGAAATAGCACCTTCAGTAATATATGAGTCATTTTTCATGGTAATATGTATAATAGTATTTTTTATATACATATTCATTTTCATTTCTTTATGTTTCAATAATGATACAAAAAACTATTATAGTTTGATCTCTCACCTAGAACACTATATTTGATTCAAGATTTTGGAGTGTAAGTTAACAAGTTTTCAATCACGTATATCTTCATAAGTATACGTTTACAAATTATGATTCTAATTAATAATTAATATCATGAAGAAGGATTGTTCTGATAATCAATTTCGTAATAACATTATACCAATAAAATCTATTACATATAATCAATAATCAAATACGCTAATAAATGTAATTTCTGAGAGAGAAAAAATAATTGAAATTATTTAAATATTTATATATTTTACAGGTACATAATTTAGAAATAATTGATCAAAATGGTGTTCAATTCGGATGGAGGAGGAAATACCATAAAACGATAATAATATAAAGACATTAGATCCGAGTACATTGAAAGTTCTTGATGCCAGTGCTATAATCTTGGATGTGACTAATGCAAAGCTTGTCGACAATAATGTTGCCTTAAATAAGAGTGGTATCAAAATAGTTGACAAGCGCAGTAGTACATTACAATAATAAAAGTACATTAAATTCTGAAGGTAATGCAATGCAACCGACACTTTCGACGTTAGAAAACAAACTGATATATCATTGAAGGTGCCAGTTCAAAGTGAACATTCATAAAATATATATCCTTTTGTCGCATATATACGTAATAATGATTTAACAACACATGCACACTAGATGTTTATAATAATAATGTTAAATCATTATTATTTCGTATATATGCAACAAAAGAATATACATTTTATGTATGTTTACTTTGAACTGGCACCTTCAATAGTATATGAGTCATTTTTCATGGTAATAATGTATAATCCTCACAATATTAGTTACTAATTATAATAATAATTTGTAAATGTGTGCTTATGAAGATACACGTGATTGAAAACTGGTTAACTCACACACATGTGCTCCAAACTCTTGAATCAAATATAGTGTTCTAGGTGAGAGATAGAAATAACAGTTTTTTAGATTTCAAAAATGAATCACATAAGATCAGTATTAATTCAAAAGAATTCTTATGTACTCCAAAATCTTGAATCAAATATAGTGTTCTATGTGATCAAAATAACAGTTTTTTATATTTTAAAAATAAATCACAAAAGATCAATATTAATTTTAAAAGAATTCTTATAAAATTGTTTTACCATATTTTGTCTACTTTAGCGTAATACATCTTTATTATTGGAAGATAATGAAATGGTAAAAAACCTTAGCATACATAATGAGGTATTCAAGTCAGACGTAAAGTTGGCAACTGTTGGTGTATGTTTACTTTGATGAATCTGGCACCTTCAATAATATGTGAGTCATTTTTCATGGTAATATGTATAATAGTATTTTTTATATACGAATTCATTTCCATTTCATTATCTTTCAATAATAATATAAAAAACTATTATAGTTTGATCCCTCACCTAGAACACTATATTTGATTCAAGATTTTAGAGTGTAAGTTAACAAGTTTTCAATCACGTATATTTTCATAAGTATACGTTTACAAATTATTATTATAATTAATAATTAATATCGTGATTGTTCTGATAATCAAATACGCTAATAAACGTAATAAGCGTTTTGGTATAATGTTATTATTAAGAAATTGATTAACAAAGCAATCGTTCCTCACAATATTAATTATGAATTAGAATAATATTTTGAAAATGTATACTTATGAAGATACACGTGATTGAAAACTGTAACTCACCATGTGCTTCAAAATCTTGAATCAAATATAGTGTTCTAGATGAGAGATCGAAATAGCAGCTTCTTATATTTCAAAAATGAATCACAAAAGATGAGTATTAATTTCAAAAGAATTCTTATCTGCTCCACAATCTTAAATCAAATATGAATATGTATGAAAATAGTTTAAATTAAAAGCCTTTAATCTTTTATTAGTCAAATTTCTAATTTTTGTTTGAAATTCCGGTTTTGAGTTGGTTATATAAAAACCTATGTAGTATTATCATGAAACTATTAGTTCATAAAATTTAAAAAAAAAATGACTGAAATTATTTAAGTTATTTATATATTTTGCAGGTACACAATTTAAAGGTAATTGATCAAAATGGTGTTCAATTGAGAGGAGGAAATACCGTAGAGATACTACCCAGCGAGAAATGACTCATTGAATCGATGTCAAATTGACGTCGAAGTCAACGATATTCCATCGAATCGAAATATTGCTCGAAATTTGAAGCTTATCGATGTCTGCGTTATATAATTATTTTTTAAAGGAAGATGAATATATTTATTTTTTAGACTTTTAAACAAAGCAAATTATGTATTTCTTGTTAGAACATCGATATTTCATCATTTCGATATCGATTTGTAGTCATTTCGATTTGCTTCGGAAACAAAATTTTATTTAATAAAATTATTATTATTGTGCACATTAATTATTATATTTTATTATTTTAACAGAAAATACATAAATATAATTTATTAATTGTTTCAAAGTTTAGTGATGAATACATATCACAAATAAAAACAATTATTTTTGGTTTAATTTCTTGTATTTTTTATTTGTATATAGAACAGAAAAATTTTTTAAATAAAAATTATTATATTCTGCATTAATTATTATTTTATTATTGAGACAAAAAAAGAAAATTTTCTTTTATATAAAACATAACAATTAATAATGCACAATATATAGTAATTTTATTTTTATGAATTTTGGTTTAAAATTTGTATGTGTTTATACAAATGAAAATACAGTTTATTATAAAATGACTGAAAATAATCATTATATATGTTCACATTACGTATGTTCATACGCATTTATTTTGTACCCAGTGGGAAAGATTATCGAATTGATTTTATCGAATTGATGTCGAATTAACATCGATTGATCGAATAATGATTTCAATGTTAATTCGATATCGATTCGATGTCTAAGTGGCGGTCATTTTATTCTTGCTGGGTGCACGCATATATAATACGCAAGAGATATTATTTTATCCTTGTTCGCAGAGTATTAAGAATAAAATGATATCTTATATGTATACATATTATATACGTGCAACGGAACGTAGCCATTGCTAGGCTGCATTCAGCAGACTGAACAATTTGCAATCGTTTTATGATTCGTCTCGCTGATTGGATTATATATACATTATTTTAGATCTAAAGGAATATATAGTCCTATATCTCAGCGAAGAATCATAAAACAGTTGTAAAACTGTTGAGTCTGCTGAACGCGACCATATAGTAACGCGCCAAAATGATATAAGCCAATCACAGAGACATGACGCCGTAACGGCGCTGCTCTCCTGTGGAGTTCTCGCAGTCGCACCTTCGCAAGTATTCGCAAGTTCCAGCAAGTTCGCATTGTTCGTTACTTCGTTCGCAGACCGCGTAGACGTCAGCACGCAAATTTTTGCAAGCTCTAATACGCAGTATACTATTCATGATCGGTTTGGATCGGCTGTTTTTCTCCGTGGCATCGTGTTATCACGTGCGTGTTATTGTGTTACTGTGCGAAATTCTACCGCTAACCTAATTATACAACAATATTGAGCTGCAGTGTCTCGTGTCATAGCCTCGCGGTCTTGGTAAGTACACTAGTGCACTTCTATTTTTGCTTAATCTTTAAGTACATTCCGTTTCACGCATGATGAGCATGATATATCATAATTTTAATGTAACTGAAAACAAATTTTAAGTAGGTACATTAAAAACATTTAATATTGTCAATGAAAATGAAGTTTGAAACTTATACCTTTTATTATTTGCATTTATAGTTATATTATATTTACTTAGTTGCAAACTAAGTAGTAATTGGAATATTTGAGCGCTAAACAGCAATCGAAGTTTCTGCCAATATTAAGGGATCTACCCTAATTAGAACTTTCAATAAAAGACAGTTTTTCAGAATTTTTTAAACAGTTTTGTAATATAAATATTGATATAAAAGTTGTTACACTGTATTAATACACTATCGAAATACATAAAAAAAATTTTTTTTGTACATTTTAGTAAGTTTTCATACATGAAAATGATAGTTCCAAAAATGTCCTAAAAAACGGTGTGTCCGCGCTGTTGATGAAATCTCTGGGATGGATGGTCTGAAACAAAAAAATTAAACGGCGTTAGATTCAGTATGTTAATAGCTATAGCGCATATCGAGCGATTTTTGATTTTTTGAAAATTGACAAAATGGCGGACATTTTTCGAAAAAAAAAACAAAGAACACGTTTTTTTTACTGTTTTTGGCAATAGAAAAAGACTTAAAATTAAAATTTTAAAAATACCTCGATATGCGCTGTAGCTGTAGTAGTACAGAATATGTGGTACAAATTTCATAAGGATCGGTCGAGTAGTTTTGGAGATTTTATCAACAAAGCATCGGAAAACGTTGTTTTGAGAAAAATGCGTTTAAAGTTTTTTTCAAAGAAAAATCGTGAAAAAATATTACCTGTTCTTAATCAGCGATGCCTGCACCATACATTGTGCCTTCCTCTTCTT
>NW_017275356.1:0-514 GCF_001594065.2 Cyphomyrmex costatus | reverse complement strand
TTACAATTATAATATATTTATTGTAACATTGAGAATGACTCGATCGGCGTTGAAACGTTTGTAGTAATTTTTATTTATTTGTTTTAAATTAAACGATATTTGTTTCATAACTGGCTCCTTAACCCTTGAACTATTCTATTGTTTTAAATATGTATATTTAGTACACAATCAAAATTATATAATTAATATTAAAACATATTTATTTCTAAAGGAATCTTAGCTTAATTCTTGGTACAAACATTTACAGAGTGTAATGATTACACTTACGGTTTAGTAAAGATATATTCCAATCACAATTAGTCACTGATTATTCACTAAACATTTCATTTTGGTCAGCTCTTGTGGTAATAGATGTTTTATATAAAATAAGTATAAAAATAATTATTTGTTACCAAAAAAAATAATTAATTTACAATTATAGAGGAAAAAAATTAACCTTGAAGTCGAATTGCACAGTGAAAAACGTAACTCTATATAATTTGTAATTTTATTACAAGTATTTCCCAGCTCTACT
>NW_017275355.1:0-397 GCF_001594065.2 Cyphomyrmex costatus | reverse complement strand
ATAAACTAGAAGAAGAAGCCTATAACGGTCGAAGCTAGATCAACGTGCTTATAATAATTGTGTGAAATTTTATATACTGCGTATGTAGTCCCCCCCGCGACGCTGATAGATTTTCAGCATTGACGCATACATATTCACTACCGCAGTAATATCACTAAGTTAAATTAACAAGCAATTTAACAATTTGATGCCTATAGCATCTTATGGATCTTAATACTATGTTGAAAGACATATATTAAAATTTAACGATTTTTATTATTAATTTAATGTAAATTAAATTAATAATAAATCAAATTCCGTGAAAAATAAGATTGCGAAGAATATAACAAGTGTTTGTCTTTCAACATAGTATTAAGATCCATAAGATGCTATAGGCATCAAATTGTTAAATTGCTTG
>NW_017275354.1:0-530 GCF_001594065.2 Cyphomyrmex costatus | reverse complement strand
TTTTAAATGTAATTTACTTCTGACTCTTACTTCGCCCTTTTAATTTTTGTTGAATAATGCCATAATTTTATCTTGGCTTACTTTCGCCATATCCTCTTCATTTAAAAATAAAATAAATACTTTATTTTTATCCTCTAATAAGACCGAGAAATCATGCAATTGCTGTAATCGCTGTTCCATCGCAAATCGCAAATATTCGTCCGTTCATTGTTGTATTGTCCGGTACTCGTTGCTCGTTCCGAATTACAAATCATGCGCATAGACCGCATGAACGCATCAGACGCATCAACTGCCTCAGGTCGAAAGAGAAGCAGTCAATGCGCTGAGTGAAGTGCTAAGAATTCAGTACGGTTAGTACAATCTGGGGAATTCAAGTACTCTCGAAGCGCTTTCGAAGCGCGCAATAGTTAACTCGGAACGACTTTCTATGCAGTCTACGCGCTTCATGCGCGACTCGGAACGCAACCATAAACTAACTCCAATAAAAATTATCTACGGTATATTGTTCTCCACAATTACAGTTAAATTGC
>NW_017275353.1:15185-24351 GCF_001594065.2 Cyphomyrmex costatus | reverse complement strand
TACTGTTTATAACTGGGTGATTCCTCTTAGACATGCATTTAATGACAAATCTCTCACTGAGGAAATTAAATCTCAGTCTTATGGGGTATTCTTTCGCCTCGCACAGCATGACATTTATAGGAATAGACAAGCGATATCCCATGGACAACCTGATGGCCTTGTATTGTAACCTTTCGAGTTGGCGGAAAACTCCTGCATTACCCTTCCATGTGAAAATTGAACATGCATATTCTATAGCTCCCCTAAAAACTGATCGATATATGGTAAGTAAACAGTGGGGATGAGAGCCCCACCATACAACCGTGAGAATAGAGATGATGTTGACTACAGCCTTTCCTTTCTTCATAAGATATTCCAAGTGCAGGTTTCCCTTTAATTTGCGATCCAATATAACTCCCAAGAATTTGACCTTTTCCACTCTGGGAATGGGGAGGTTGTCTATAGAGAGAGAGCAGCCTGGGGCAGGCAGCGCCTTGGAGATCACAAAAATCACCCAGCTTGACTTGGAGGGGGAGAGGGATAAGCCTTTGGTCCCAACGTAGTTCGTAACTTGATTTAAGGTTGTCTGTATCCTGTCAACTGCCGTCTCGGGGTTGCGATGAGAAGTGAATATCACGATGTCGTCTGCATACTGTAGAAATTGTACATTTCTGGACATACAGGATCCAATCTTGCAGAGGGCGATATTGAAAAGCAAGGGGCTCAGCACTGAGCCCTGCGGGGTACCTTTGTACGATGTCCGTTTTTCGCCCAAATTACCTTGTTCCAAGAACTGCACCGATCTCTCGACGATTAGATTTTCTATAAATTTTCTAATGGTAGCCGGAACGCCAGCATCTTTCAGTTCGTCAAGCACAGCTGAGGGCAGAATGTTGTCGAAAGCGCCTGTAATGTCCAGAAAGACTGCAACAAAAAATTCGCCATTTGCTATTGCCGTAAGAATCTGATTCGTGAACGTAACCATGCTATCATTGCATGACCTGTTGGGACGAAAGCCCATTTACTTATTGGGAAGAATTGATTGTGACTCAATCAGCCACACCAATCTCCAGTATATAATTCTTTCGAATAACTTAAGTATGCACGATAAGAGAGAGATAGGCCTCGTTCCAGAATTACCGGCTTTGGGTATGAAAATTACTAAAGAAGATCTCCATTCGGTGGGGATGACTCCCTCTTGAAGAAAACTGTTGAAAAGACCGACTAGTAGCTCTCTGTATTCAGACGGAAAATAATCAAGCATATTGTTGCTGATTCTATCTAATCCTGGGGCGGAATTGTTATTGGCTAGAGAGATTGCCATATCAAGATGTTCCGTGGCGATTGGGGTGTCGAGCTCCTTGAATATATTTTCCGATTGTTTATCCTCCTTTTTCATATCGCTGAGACTCGTTGTAATGTTATGTAGACATGAAGGCGGGCATAATTTTTGAATTGCCTCACTGGTCAACTGCCTCTCCTTGAAGAGTTCCATGTTTTCGCGTGACATTGATAGATTGCGACGTTTGAATGCTTTAACTAACGACCAGAGTTTGGAAGAAGGAGTTTTTGCATTGAAAGTACCCACAAATTCTCTCCAACTTTTCCTTTTTTCCTTACAGAGTGTTTTGGAGCATTTGGATCTTTCTCTTTTAAATGTAAGGAAGTTTAGAATTGTTGGGTTACTTCGCCACTCTCTAGCAGCCGCTCGACGAGCTTCTATAGCCTCTTGACATTTGTTCGACCACCATGGAGGGGCGGCTCTGTCACTTCTGATCAAGGTTGAACTCGGGTTAGATTTCTTGGTGGTAGAGGAACAAGAGAGAGCTGTGTCGACTATATGTTTGGTTAAACTCGAGTATGCCTCACAAGGATTTTGAGGAAGATTATTAGCAAAGGATGCATATGATTTATCCATACTGCTACTGAAATTGAGAAGTTCGCGAGGATTGAGTTTAATCTTGTAAATATAGCGTCGACGAATAGTTGGATTAATGCCCAAAGTAACGGAGATAGGAAAGTGATCGCTGCCCCAAGTGTCATCTTCGGTGTGCGTATTACATAAAGGAGCGATGCTCGGTGTGGCGATGATCAAATCGATGACTGAAGGTCCTGAGCTGGGAGGAAGGAGAAGTGTAGGTTTATGATCTCCTAGGATACAGCTACGTGAGTCCTCACAAGCCTCGAGAATGCGTTTGCCGACGCGATCCGTGGAATGGCATCCCCAATGTTTATGATGCGCATTCAAGTCGCCCATGATGATGCAATTGCCCTTAATGACGATGTAACTTGACAGATCCTCGAAGAATTGCATGGGAGTGTCGCAATTAGGATGACGGTAAATGTTTATAATAGTATATTTTTCGTTTTTGGCAAAGATCTCTATGCCTTGCATTTCCACCGAGGCTTCATTATAGGCTGACAGATCTAAAATGTTATAAACTAAGTTTTGTCTAACAAGAATGCAGGTACCTCTATGGCCGGGTGTCATGATATCATTGCGTATGACGCTAAAGCCTTTGAGTGAGAACTTAGAGGCCGGATAAAGAAGCGATTCCTGGAGGCAGACGATATCATAGTTTATACTGGCAGCCTGAATTTGAGGAAGTTTACTCCTTATCCCTCTGCAATTCCATTGGAGCAAAGAAATGGCTCCAACGGAGGAGTTATTGTTGTTGGTGAATTTCAGAGTTAGATCCCGAGGTTCCAGTGGCGTCAAAGGACATGTTAAATCCCATAGAGTTAAATAGGTTGATGATAAAATCCAAATTTAGTCCTGATACTAAGTTGGCAATTCTTGATATTGTTTCTTCAAAAGGATTAATTATAGAGGAAATAAATTGGCTGTTATTAAACAGATTCTTGATTTTGTCTAGGAAAGCCAAAATCATTTCGAAAATGCTGCCCACTAATTCGGATCCAGGGTTCGAGCCTGTATCACCGAAGTTGGACGGTGGGGGTTGGTTATGTCCATGAGAGGAGATGCGGCGGCCATATTTGTTATAGGGACGTGAAGGTGCAGAGGACATATTTTTATTGCTCGTTGGTGGATAAACATTAGCAATCGACTCACCAGTTGTGCCCGGACGCGGATGTGGGCTGTGCTGAGAGCTCATCGGTTTATTTCTTGATGGTTTACCTTGCGTGTCACGTGCGTCGTGAGTGGAGTTTGCTGTGACATCTGCGTAATTCATCGGCCTAGATGACGACGGAGAGCTCGAACTTTCCAGAGGCGAGAAAATGTTGTATGAAGTAAAGCCCCCATGATTCTGCTGAAGCTCAGAGGGAGAGAGACGTTGTCGCAGGTAGGGGTAATTACGGTGGTTAACTGCAAGGTTAGAAACGTTACCACCATTATTATACTTAATTATCTTTTTAGCCTCGACATGGGGAATGTTTTTTTGTGCTGCAAGGTTAATCACTTCTTTGTGTCTTATTATCATAGGGCACACAAAAGAGGTAGCCCAGTGATCACCACCACAATTAATGCATTTTTTGGCTTGCTGCTTATTCTCGCATTCAACTAGCTTGTCGTGATCTCCTCCGCAATAAAGGCATCTAGGCTTGGAGCTTTTACAATCGTTGCCAATATGACCCACCCTGTAGCAAACGTAACAAATGCGAGCCTTAGGTATATATGGGTCGACTGAATATAAGGCATTAAACAAGGAAACCTCATCAGGCAAATATTGGCCCGCGAATTTGACGCAGATGGTTCTTGAAGGCAAGTAGTTGGTTTGGCCTTCCGTCGTAACACGGCGATTAAGGCGTTGGATGTCTAGAATCTTAGCCGAGGATTTAATATTATTCTTAATACATTCGATAGAGAGAGACTGATCCACGTCTCTTACGATGCCGGTTCTGAGTACCTTGAATGCAGGAATGAAAACCCGTATATTATACTTAGCGAAGGCACTGTTTGAAACCAGTCGGTTCGCCGCAAGCGCTGACCTGACCTCAACTATAGCTTTGCCACTACCTAGGCGATTGATGCTCAAAATGTCTGAAGATGCAATTTCTGAAACTATTTTTGCAAGCACTGAGAAATGAATAACCGATGACTTATCTGAATAAACATAGACAGCAAAAGGGCCTGAGTCCGTCTCAGAGTACAAATGACATGCTTTATGAGGGGTAACTTGTTTAGTCTGTGATGAATTTGTTGAATTTGCAGCAGGATGCTCAGACGAAGAAACGGGGGGAGGCTGAATGGTATGATTGTTTGAAAGATTTTCTACAACTTTTACCTTTGGATTAGGGTTAGAGTTACTCTCCTTCTTTCGGGTTCGTTTCCTCGAGACTTGAGTAAAATCCACGTCCATGCCTTCATCCGAATGTATAGAATCGTCTGGAAGAGCCGTAGTGCCAGCCGAGGATGTCAAGGGAAGCTCATTGAGCAAGTTATTAACAGCCGCATTCACCGAGACATTATCTAGATTGTAATCTGAATCGATAGAATAAGCAGAGCCAGATGTAGAAAGGGGGGAGAAAGGGGGAGCCAAAGGAGAGGGAGGGATCGACAGAGGTAGAGGAAATGACGGCACCGACGTCGTCGTCGACGAGAGCGGTCCGCCCGCACTGTCCATAATGGACAAGGCGGGATTCCCGTCCCCCCCATGAACCGGCGGCGGTACGCCGGCCATGGGCGCGCGAAAAACCTCGCGCGCGGTAAAGTACAAGCCCACTCAATGGACACACGCGCGACTACGCTTCACAAATACCACACGCGCTACCGCCGGAGCGGCAGGCGACAACACGGACCGAAAAAGGGCCACACGAAACGCTATAAACCGTTATAAACGGCAGATGTAACGGACGCACACGAACGAGCAACCTAACGCTACAATGGCGCGACGCGCAATCCACCGCGTACCGCATACCGCATACCGCGGCTTGCCGCCGCGGTTCCTGGTTACTTTACCGCGTACCGCGTACGCATACCGCATTCCACGCTGCATGTAAAATCACCCTGAGACTCCAGTAGTTACTATTGGAGTCTCAGTAGTAACTACTGGAGTCTCAATAGTAACTACTGGAGTCTCAGTAGTAACTACTGGAACACCAATAGTAACTATTGAGACTCCAGTAGTTACTACTGAGACTCCAATAGTTACTATTAGGACTCCAATAGTTACTATTGATGCTTCAATAGTTACTATTAGGACTCCAATAGTTTGAATAATATTGGATCCAATAGTAACTATTCGCCTAATACATTTTTGCACTTGCGGAAATAATTTTTATACAAATTTGAATAAAGAAATCAATTTTAATCAATTATTTGTTATTATTTGTGCATTATTATTTGATGTATTATTATATCCTTTAATATTCGATGAAAAACAAAGATAAAAAATAATACATCATGCGCATTACACTTGCGGAAATAATACATACACTAATACATACACTATCATATAAACACATCATTTGTTTTTAATATTTCCATTGAACAGATATATCACAATTATATAGACGTTGACATATACAGATGGGTCATCGAAGTACAGCAGTTCCCGTACGATTGTCAAGGTTAAGCAGCGAGGTTCGTGGTACAACTTCGGATGGGTTCCCGTTTGGGAAACATCATCAAAAAAAATTAGTTCTCGAATGTAGGATAATTTTTCTCGAGGAAAATTTTTTTTTCACGATTTTATTCTAAAAAATTGATGCTAATTAGTAATACTTATTTTAACAATCTAACAGTAATTAGAGAAAACTGACCTTTTTTACGAAGGACTATTGACCAATAGTAACTATTGGCCAACAGTAACTAATGATCAATAGTAACTATTCACCAACAGTACTAACTATTGGCCAAATTACTATTGGCCATTTCACCATTTACCAATAGTTTTTTCCGTAAGGGGCGTGTTATGTAAAGTCGGTTCTACATTAGTTGCATGCCAATTGCAAGTTTGTTGCGACAGCCAATCTGAAGCATTGATTTCAAAATGCAAGCTTGAGATTGGCTGTCGCAACGAACTTGCAATCGGCTTGCAACTAATGTAGAACCGGCTTAACGCGTATTCTATTAGAATAGGTTATACATGTTCATGGAACACAGATGTGCGATCTATACCCCAGCCAATCAGAATCATCCATAGTCACGTGACGAGTTGGCGAGTCTCTCTTTTAAGGAGCCTACAAATCAGAACGGCGCAGCGGTGAAGCGGCGAGCGGTAGCCAATGAGGGCCATGCTTTTACGCTCCTTTAGTGCGCATCAAATTTAATACGCGTACCAATTCTTCCACGATGTAAACCAGGCCTAAGATTCAATATTAAAGATTGAAATTTCACCAATGATGACAAAGAAATTTTGATCTTTTTTGTTTTGATTGGTCCAATTTCATCCCTTTAATCTTTAATCTCATTCTTCAATGCGTAGTCCAACGACATATATACATAGACCGAGCATTCCCATGCTTTTCAGTGGTGGGGGTTGAAGCCCCATTGAAGCCGGAAATCGATAGTTTAAGTAAACCCGTGTTATCTCACTTTATCTCGCGGTATATTCAATTATATTCTTTCCAACCAACCTTCTTGTACCGTTGGTCTACACTTTCTTCGACTAGTGTTTTCAAGAGCACATAACCTTTCTCATATTTTATTGTTGATTCCGTTTTGATCCCAGAGAAACACGAAAATGACGAAAAAAATGTTGTTCACTGAGCAAATTTAGAAGAAAGTTATATAAATGATGCATTGGTTAGGTTATAGGTTGAGATAAATGTATCTCGATTATATTAATATAAATTTTACTATTATTAGTTAAATATAATTAGGTTTGTATAATAATTATATTAATAAAGGAGGAGGGTCAATAAGGCTGATTTTTGGGCTGAAATGTCGCACTTTTTCCATTGCATTTTTGAATAGTAGATATTAAGAGCTTCCAAAAACACCCTATTTAAACCCTTTTTCGTTGGGGTAAACGATAGTTACGATCGATCAAAGTTAGAGTAATATTGCTAAATGGGAATTATAAATTTACTCTATCAAATCTTTAAGAAATAAAAAATTTCTTAAGATGCTCGTTATTATGAGTTTACGAGGGTTGCTGATCACGAATCAAACATCAGTTTACAAAGATTCAATATGGCGGATGCAAAATGGCGGACGATTTTTTTCAAAATCAATCCAATTCGCATGAAACTTGTTAATTGGGGGTTCATAGGATCGCTGATCACGAATTGTACATCAGCTTTTAATTATTTTATAAAAAAGAAAAAGCACTGACTTATATTTGTTTCAAGTTAATAGAATTCAAGTTCGACCAGTGCGCATCATTACAGATGATTTCCTGAATATTGCAATGAAACATTTACTCAAGGTTCGCATAAATATTTCTGCATATGCGGACACGTACATATTAAGGAAATATTTCCCTAATATGATAATGAAATATTAGGAATACTTCAGGGAAAGGTTCGCAAGACATTTAGGAAAGAGGAAAGAAAGTGTGCTATCTGGGTCGGGGATTTTTAGGGTTTTTAATTAACTTTTAACGTTACCAACTCCGCAACTGTGTCAATAACGTGAAAGACATAAAGGAGTGTAGGAAGAGATGACGTGGCCGCAGAATATTAAAGGTCACCAAATTCAAGTAATAAACGATATAAAGTTACTGATTAACAAACAATTTTAATTCGCACAAATGAATTTTTTTACACGTCAGAACAAATATTTAATCGTCTTATCTAACTCAATATATTATTCTCGCGAGAATTCGCTTCCTCGAAATAGACGTAGATTCCCGGAATCACACTCTTACTTTTTTTGTATGTTATCGCACGTCTTACACGGAGCGAGTCAGCTGATCGACTTCCTCGGTCTCTGCTCGCAATCGCTTGCCCTACCGCTTGCGACTTTCTCGCAATTTCTGCGGATAATAAATATTGTGACGCATGTATCCTGTGCTCCGCTTATTATCATTATTATATTTAAATTTTCCATCTTATCGCGCTATCTAATTACATTTATATTTTATACTATTGATAACAATAACCCTATATTTGCATATCATCCTTTTCGCCTCTATCTTCGCGTGTTTACTTCTAACTTAATCACACGCTTGACGCATAAGAATTCTTGCCAGAAACGCACAAGTTTAAAAGGCTATTTCCTATTATTTCTCAGTGTACGTTACATTTATGTCTCTCTGTGTTTATGTTTTGACGATTGAACACACTGCTTTCCGGCACTTGTGTCGATGCAATCGCCACAGCACTCCCTTGCCAGTGATGGACTTATCATCACGTTGCAGATTTATTTTTAGCGTACACTCCGTCAGCGAGCTATTCTGAATATAAGTGCGGTATTAATATTTGTCCTGAATATAATAAATACGATATATAAATTTAAAAAAAAAATGTTTACCCTGAAACACGATAATATAAAGAAATATCTACAATAGTATCGTCGTTCATAAGATTACTTGTGGTTGTGCTTCCTTTCACGCGGACGACTAAAACCCGAGAGATTACAAAAATATACATAGAAAAAAAATATATATACAGGGTGTTTGAAATTAACCGCCAAATATTTCATGTGTGGGTAGAACAGACTATACTGAGTCGAAAAGTCCTGTACCATTTTGGGATTACAGCAATAGTTAAGGAGATATTAATTTTTAAAGATTGGCAAATACGCGCGTCCGATCGGCCTACCACACCATTGAGTGTACGCCTACAGAATGCCGCGATGGCGCGAGGGCCGCGGGAAGCGGACGTTTGGGGGCTAGCGGCGGTGTGCGCGGCGCGGGCGGCAGAGCGCTTGCCAACCATCCCCACTCTTCGCGCGGCTAGCTATCGCGATAGCGAATATTCGGCGCTTCAGAAATTAATATTTTGACTGCGAAAATCGGGAAATGATCGAAATCTTTTTGAGAACTCAATTTAGTTCGCTCTAAAGCGTGTATATGCCCGTGTACATACAGAAAAATATTATAAATATGAATTGTTTTAAATATTTATTTAAGTGTATTTTAATTGTACCGACAACGTTCATTAATAAGTTAGAGCGGACTAAACTGAGACGAAAAGCCTTTTACCATTGTAATTTTCGCAATAGTTAACAAGATATTAATTACTAAAATATTAATTTTCAAGAATTTCTTACTCAAGTACTATCAACTTTACAAAAAAACAGCAAGAGACAAAAATTGTTTATTTTCTTTTCATAAAA
>NW_017275353.1:9178-14543 GCF_001594065.2 Cyphomyrmex costatus | reverse complement strand
TGGTAGGCCGGACGGACGCGCGTATTTGCCAATCTTTAAAAATTAATATCTCGTTAACTATTGCTGCAATCCCAAAATGGTACAGGACTTTTCGACTCAGTATAGTCTGTTCTACCCACACATGAAATATTTGGCGGTTAATTTCAAACACCCTGTATATGAACCACTTATTAGTAAGGCTCTATACGCAAATATTGGAAAGCCTCGCTCCCCCCCCTCCGGCCGGACCGTGTCATCACTCCTCGGTTCCGCCCGGGCTCGATGTGTATTTGTTTGCTAATTTTCGTTTCTCCTTCTCGCTCTCTGTCGTCTTCAGCCGTCTCGTTGTCTTTACTTCATCTCAGGCCTGCCTGAAAACGCTCCGGGAAGCGAACTCTCCTGCCGGCCCTCGTCGTTACTCTCGGCTGCTTTAAAGCGGGCTCCGCTCCTTTTTCCGTCACTGCGTCCTTCGCATCGGCATTTTGCTTCGTCCTTTCCTCTGCAGGTTCCGGCGTCTCGTCCTCGCTCGTGCTATCTGCAAGTATGTATGCAGGTTTTAACCGATCTATAGAAATCGTTACCTGCTTTCCATGGACCAGCACAACAAACGTCTTCTCGTCACGGCTAATCACCGCGTATGGTCCATCATACGGTGCCTGCAACATCGCCTTTTGTGCATCTTGCCTTATGAACACCTGCTCGGCTCTTGTCAGATCCTTGAATACGAACGCTCGACGCTCGCCATGCCGGGTCCCGTCAACCGGGCGCAGCTCTCCAAAATGCTCTTTTAGCTTCCTCACAAAATCGACAACGTCGTCCTCGGGCGTCGACTGTCGATTCAAAAATTGCCCTGGAAATCGTAACGTCTCCCTGTATACCAGTTCGGCCGTGGTCGCCTTCAAATCTTCCTTCCAGGCCGCCCGAATTCCCAGCAACACCGTGGGCAACACCTCGGTCCATCGGCTGTTGTTCTGGCATTTTATCGCCGCCTTAAACTGTCGATGAAATCTTTCGACCATGCCATTCGCTTGCGGATGGTATGCTGTCGTCCGGAGATGCACTGTCCCCGTGAGCTCGCCCAGCCGCCGGAAGAGCTGAGACTCAAATTGGCGTCCCTGGTCCGTCGTGACACGCAAAGGGGTCCCGAATCGACACATCCAGCCTTCATAAAACGCTCTTGCTACTGTCTCCGCTTCCTGGTCTTCCAGCGGGAATACTTCCGGCCATCGTGTAAACCGATCCACACATGTCAAACAGTACCGCTTGCCTTGTGAGACGGGCATCACAATAATATCGAGATGGACGTGCTCGAACCTCCGTGACGGTGCAGCGAATTTTCCCAAGGGCGCCACGACATGGCGGGACACCTTGGATCTTTGGCAAGGTATACACGTTCGAGCCCATTTGCGGCAATCTTTTCTCATCGCCGGCCAGACGTAGCGCTGTGCCACGAGCTTGGCCGTCGCCTTCACACCCGGATGAGCCAGGTGGTGAACTGATTCAAATGCCATCCGCCGGAATGGTTTCGTTAGATACGGACGCTGCACTCCTGTCGTCGTGTCACAGTAGATGGCTACCTCTGTTCCTGGAATGTTGACCTTTTCTAATTTTAGCGTTGCATCCCGCTGCAAGTGCCTACTCAACTCCTCATCGTCCCTCTGCGATGCCGCCAGCGCGACATAGTCCATGGGCGATTGGACTTCCTCGACTCTTGATAACGCGTCGGCCACGACGTTATCTTTCCCAGACACATGTCGAATGTCGGTCGTGAATTGACCTATGTAGTCGAGGTGGCGAAATTGACGCGGCGTACTCCGCTCTGGTTTCTGCTGGAAGGCAAAAGTTAGCGGTTTATGGTCTGTATATATTGCAAACGTTCTCGCCTCGAGCATGTGATGAAAGTGTTTGACAGAGAGGTATATGGCTAATAGCTCCCTATCAAATGCACTATATTTCGTTTCCGTCGGGCCCAGCTTCTTCGAAAAGAACGCCAGTGGTTCCCAACCGTTCTCGCTCCGCTGTTGTAGCGCCGCTCCGACGCTATGTTCGGACGCATCCGTAAACAGCGCGAGTTCTGCGTTGGCCTTCGGGTGCGCTAGTAATGTCGCCCGAGTCAACCTCTCCTTCGAGTCTTCGAACGCTTGTCGGGCTCGCGTCGTCCACCTTATCATCGCCTTTCCCTTCATGCCGCCATGCAGAAGGTCATTGAGAGGTGCCAAGGTCTCCGCTGCTCCAGGTAAAAATCTCCTATAAAAATTCAACATTCCGAGATATCTACGCAGGTCCTTCGCGATTTTCGGTTCGCGATACTCAAGAATTGCCTTCGCGCGCGCGGTCTGCGGGCGAGTTCCCTTCCCGGACACGGAATATCCTAAGAACTCCACCTCGGTCCGTCCAAATACACATTTCGCAGGATTGATTACCACTCCGTATTCTTGTAGTCGCTCGAATAATATTTTTAAATGTTCACGATGCTCCTCGTCCGTCGATGATGCCACCAAAATATCGTCAATATACGCATAACAGAAATCGAGTCCTTGAAGAACCTCGTCAATAAATCTTTGAAATGTTTGCGCCGCATTTCGCAAGCCGAAGGACATATATATAAACTCAAACATACCGAACGGCGTGGTGATTGCTGTTTTCGGTATGTCCTCTTCTGCGATCGGTATTTGGTGGTAGGCTCTAACGAGATCTATCGTCGTAAAAATCTTCTTACCTTGTAGTGCCTGTGCGAAGTCATGGATATGTCGGACAGGATATTGGTCCGGTACTGTTCGCGCGTTCAACGCCCTGTAATCACCGCACGGGCGCCATTCATCGCCCTGCTTCGGCACCATGTGCAACGGAGCGGACCAACAGCTCTTAAATGGTCGGACGACTCCGCTTTCTACCATTTTCCGAAATTCCGCCCTCGCGGCAGTCAAGCGGTCCGTCGCGAGCCTCCTCGGCCTGCACGATACTGGTGGTCCTGGTGTCGTCTCTATATGATGTCGTGTATTATGCTTTGCACGTTTTAGCTGTCCTCCGGGTCTCGTGATGTCGGGATAATTTGCCAGCAGTTGGTGATACGATGTCGCTCCCGCGATCGTTTTTACACCTAGCGTTCCGCACCGCACGCAACGTCCGCGCGCCGTCAAATTTGTCATTTGGTCAATTAGACGGGAACCTCGCAAATCCACCAACAGTCCATAATGTGCAAGAAAATCAGCGCCGATGATCGGTTTCGACACATCCGCGACCACGAATCGCCAAGTAAAAGCGCGGCGAAGTCCGAAATTCAATGTCAACGTTTCCATTCCGTACGTGTTAATCGCCGTGCCATTGGCTGCCGAGAGTTCGTAGGTGGATCTTTGCCGTGGTCCCCGGACCATCTTTCTAGGAAATACGCAAAGATCTGCACCCGTGTCTATTAAAAAATCCGTCTTTGTTACTCTATCCGTCACGAAAAGGCGACGCGTCCGTCGGCCCGAATCGTACGTCGCCACTAACGACCGGCCGCGATGTTTCCCTGCGCTGCCGAGCAAGGTGCCTCGCATCGGTGCGCGTCTGGTCCATAACGCCAATGGTACCAGCAAAGACCATTTGAAGCATGTCCATGCTCTCGAGGGCGCGACCTCGAACATGAACGCCCCCGGCGTCGACCGTCGCTGCGGTTATCTCCGCGAGAACGCGGCTCCCCGATCGCTTCGATCGATCTTCGGATCGCCGTCAATTGTTCGGCCAACTCCTGCTGCAGACTCAAACGAAATTGCGCTAAACGCAATTCTAATTTTGCTTCAGTGGAAGCATCGTCATTCGTGTTCTGACGTACCGGGACTCGCGCAGCCTCCGCGATCTGAAACATGGGCGCCTCCACAATCGCATCAGCCATGTCCGCTAGCTGCTCCAGTGTATCCGCCGTGCGCGTCACTAAATGTGGCTGTATGTACGCCGGCAATCGACTCAGCCATACCGTCCGTAACACGCCGTCGCCAATCACACTTCCGGCCAGTCCGCGAAGGTGTCGCAAAAACTGCGACGGTTTCCTATCGCCGATTTCTTCATGTTCGAGGAGTCTACGAGTTTTATGCTCCTGCGATAGGCTAAGGCGTTTTATCAATTCCGACTTCAACGTCTCGTATGCTCCCTCCGCGGGCGGATTCATGATAATATCTCTAACTTCCGTCGTGTACCGTGGACCGATAGCTGTCAACGCATACCCGAATTTCGTTCCATCGACCGTTATCCCGGCGGCTTGGAAACTGCGATCGACTATACTGAACCAGAGTTCAGGATCCGCGGGCGTAAATTCTGGCATTCGCATGCCAACGCGGCTCACCTCATTGCCCATCGCGAAAAAATCCAATGGCTGTGCCATATCTCGGCGCATCCACTGCTGCTGCTGAGTCGACTGCGTACCCTGAATGCGCTGCTGCTCCGATACCTGTATCTCTCGCTCCGACTGTTGTGCACCTAAATTTGGTTGCTGTGACGTCTGCGGTCGCACTTCCTCGTCACGCATCATGAACCTCTTTAATGTATCGCTGCGTTCACTTTCCGCGGTAGTCACTCGATACCAACAAGCGAAAGAAAGTCACATTCAAATTTTCCCCGACGATATCTGTCTTTTATCGCACACTCATATATTGTCTGTACCGCGAAAGTTAATCTCCAATCACGTCGGCTAGTCACCACTTTAATTAACTTTTAACGTTACCAACTCCGCAACTGTGTCAATGACATGAAAGACATAAAGGAGTGTAGGAAGAAATGACGTGGCCGCAGAATATTAAAGGTCACCAAATTCAAGTAATAAACGATATAAAGTTACTGATTAACAAACAATTTTAATTCGCACAAATGAATTTCTTTACACGTCAGAACAAATATTTAATCGTCTTATCTAACTCAGTATATTATTCTCGCGAGAATTCGCTTCCTCGAAATAGACGTAGATTCCCGGAATCACACTCTTACTTTTTTTGTATGTTATCGCACGTCTTACACGGAGCGAGTCAGCTGATCGACTTCCTCGGTCTCTGCTCGCAATCGCTTGCCCTACCGCTTGCGACTTTCTCGCAATTTCTGCGGATAATAAATATTGTGACGCATGTATCCTGTGCTCCGCTTATTATCATTATTATATTTAAATTTTCCATCTTATCGCGCTATCTAATTACATTTATATTTTATACTATTGATAACAATAACCCTATATTTGCATATCATCCTTTTCGCCTCTATCTTCGCGTGTTTACTTCTAAAGCGAGGAGCACAGACTTTTGCATAAAGCATGTGCATAAGGAATTTCATTGGTCCATTTTCTTATGCATGAGTCAATGGACCAATCAAATTCTTTATGTATATGGTTTATGCGTTATGCAAAAGTCTGTGCTCCCCGCTT
>NW_017275353.1:1362-8502 GCF_001594065.2 Cyphomyrmex costatus | reverse complement strand
TTATTTTTTATTTTATATTTTATTTTATATTCAATATTTTATATTTTATATTGCAAATCCGGCATCAACTTCGTGATCAGCGATCATAGAAAACCTCGAGTAACGAGCTTCATAGGAATTGAATTCATATTTAGAAAAATCGTCCGCCATTTTGCATTCGATATATTAAATTGTTCATAACTGATGTATAATTCGTGATCAGCGATCCTATGAACCCCCAATTAACAAGTTTCATGCGAATTGGATTGATTTTGAAAAAAGTCGTCCGCCATTTTGCATCCGCCATATTGAATCTTTGTAAACTGATGTTTGATTCGTGATCAGCAACCCTCGTAAACTCATAATAACGAGCATCTTAAGAAATTTTTTATTTCTTAAAGATTTGATAGAGTAAATTTATAATTCCCATTTAGCAATATTACTCTAACTTTGATCGATCGTAACTATCGTTTACCCCAACGAAAAAGGGTTTAAATAGGGTGTTTTGGGAAGCTCTTGATATCTACTATTCAAAAATGCAATGGAAAAAGTGCGACATTTCAACCCAAAAATCAGCCTTATTGACCCTCCTCCTTTGATATATTTTCAAAATTATTTCAAAATAAAATAATTTTATCTCATATGTTTATGATCGCACTTTCTGACCTGTTTATTTACACTTGCGACTGTCAAGAGCGCTTCTCTTTTTCTCTCAAGGTAGAAAGAGATGCAACGGGTCTAGTTAAACTGCCAACTTCCGGCTTCAAGCTAAGAACAGAATGCTCGGTTATGTAGAGTCCTAGATATCAGAGAAGCGCAACCGATGTTCCGCATCCTGATTAGCTGACTGTCAGCCAATCATGACATTCATTCAGTGGTATTAAAAATGGCTGACTAATAGTAGGGGTGGCCAAGCGGGGATTTTGGGATTTACTCGAGCGCGTCAGAATAACATAAAGGGGGAAAGCTTACACCCTAATAAGTACCCCACTAAATATTAAACCTCTATATAGAGCCGGGGATCCAGGGGATTAGTAAATAAAAAAAATCGATCGTTCGAAAACTCGAGCGCGTCAGATTAAGGTATGGTGTGTTAATTACATGTAAAAAAGTGTAGATTTCAAAAATCTGACGCGCTCGAGGAAATTTTTTTTTCCCCCTTTTTTTACCCCTTCCTACAGCTAACCTCACCACGCAAACCGTCAGATTAATATTTATCCGTTATCAGAAACACATGGGTCGCTTACACTATTAATATCTAACACGCTCGAGTATTTCATTGTCACTGTTTTCTTTGAAATGTACACGCTTCCCCCACCACTGAAACGGCATACATCATATAACCTTTTTTTCTTTTTAGCATCTAATCTCCACAATCCAATAGGTCCCCACGACGCTCGAGTAAATCCACATTTAGCCTCTCGGCCTCCCCTACTATAATAGACGATTGGCGGATTTCATATTTCGTCTGCAAACGACGCCATTTTTAATACTTTTCTTAGTAATTTTGCGATACTGATTTAAACCGGTAGCGCTTCTCTGATATCTAGGACTCTAGGTTTCCCGACCTATTTTAGAAATTTATATATATGAAAACTTCTAATAATAAGAAAAGATTAGATTTTGTCAGTATTTCTGATAAACGTTTTAATTTGTTTAAAATTATGAGAAAAATTTTAATTAAAAAAGGGCAAAAAGCAATCAAATTAAAAAATGTTGAAGAACGCAACCATTAAGCTATATCCACACAAACTTGCATAACCGCATAAACGTATGCATAATGAAAATTATCCAATCGCATTTTACGTGCATCTCTATAAGGGAAATGCGATTGGATAATTTTCTTTATGCATTCGTTTATGCAGCTATGCAAGGCATAGCTGCATAAACGTTTCGTTTCACGCATAGAGATATAAGAATAGAGGGAGCGAACGAGCTGAAAGAGCGATATAGCGATAGAAAGAGAACATTGCATAAGGGCCCCTCTGTCTTTGTTTATGTGCGCATGTGTAGTACATCGTGGAAAATTGTGTATCTCTGCCATAGAGATATTCTCTATAATCTCTGCAATTGTGTATCTTTTACAATTAGCGCGAGACGCTAGTGTCTCTTGATTGATTACTAAGATGACAAAAAAATGCTTGATATGCAAAATAGAAGCATCTCCTATTTCCAATCGTAGTTTTCACTTGTAAGTACATATTAATATTTCTAACCTCATAATTTAATTAAGTATATATTTAATAATAAATTATATGTCATAAGTCATTTCAAATATATATTTTATAAACTGTTCAAGAGGTTAGAACCTAAATGCGTTATAGAAGTGCGTTATAGACAATGAGCAGCGCAAAAGCGCATGTGCGTATAGACAAAGACAGAGGGGCCCTTATGCAGCGTTCTCTTTCTATCGCTATATCGCCGCCTCTTACGTGCTAGCATACGACTCGCTCCCTCTATTCTTATATCTCTATGGTTTCACGCATATGCGCGCATTCTCCTATAGTGTATTGTATAAGTCACTCACTATATAAAATGCGCGCATATCCTGGAACGGAACGCAGCCCAAGTTTGTGTAGATATAGCTTTAATTGTACTAAAGGCTGCGTTCCGTTATTCACTGCAAGTACTGAAAATTTATAGTTCGCGTTACGTATACTATAAATTTTCAGTACTTGCAGTGAATAACGGAACGCACCTCTAGTTGTTCAACGCTTTATGTAAGTACCATAAAGTAAGAGTAAGGAGACTGTGTAGACTGAAGGTGGTCACGAAAAATGTTCCGTGTACTGCTATGTCTGCCGAACGGAATAACTTGCAACATTTCATCGCCATATTGAATATTTATATGTGTGCAGTATACTTGCGACTGTGTACACGTATGTGTACACATATACATAATATATATCGAATCGGGATGACAGATATCTTAATCTGTAAAGTCTCGAACTTTAACGCTTAATAACTCGGTTCACAAGGCCGATCCCGGCATTTTTCTTATAGATTCTTTCGTTCTGAGTGAAAACGCGACGAATGAGTATAATTTTATTAAAATTTTAGGAGAGCAAGCTATACTCTACCTTTTAGAAGACAAATACGTGTCTTAAACGTATAAAACGGTGAACCGAGTTATTAAGCGTTAAAGTTCGAGACTTTACAGGTTAAGATATCTGTCATCACGATTCGATATATATATTATGTATATGTGTACACATACGTGTACACAGTCGCAAGTATACTGCACACATATAAATATTCAATATGGCGATGAAATGTTGCAAGTTATTCCGTTCGGCGGACATGGCAGTACACGGAACATTTTTCGTGACCAACTTTTTTCTCCACATCCTATCTAGTTAAGTCTCTTTACTCTTACTTCATGGTAAGTACAAAATTGGCAAAAAATTCTGGCGGTAGCAACGTTCTTTGCCTTCGTTTAACACTCGATAAACAAGAAAGACGAAAATATTCCAAAAGAGTTGCGAGCGTCAAGTGCACGGTGTAGAATAAATAATTATTCTTATTATAATTATAATAAGAATAAGAATAATAATATTTATTATAAAAAGATTATTATTATTATTATTACTATTCTTATTATTGAGCGCGTTCAGCGGACTCAACAGTTGAGTGAGCACTCGCTATTATTAGTGCATTTTTTTAGATTAAAAATTCTGATTGGATGATCTAAAAGAATACACCAATAATAGCGAGCGCTCATTGGTTGCGTTCAGCAGACTCAACTGTTACGGAGCGGATCTGTGAGCGCTCGCTGCTATTGGATGATCTAAAAAAATATACCAATAGCAGCGAGCGCTCACGGATCCGCTCCGCAACAGTTGAGTCTGCTGAACGTAACCATTTATTCAAGCTGGGTTCACACCTTGACGGAAAAGCAGAAAGCGGAAGAGTAGTAGCCAATCAGAACTCGCGCTGGTAGTAAGTAGTACAGAACTAACAGAAAGTCGAATACCAGCGCGAGTTCTGATTGGCTACTGCTCTTCCGCAATCCGCTTTTTCCGTCAATTGAAAACGTCCCCTGCCGGCGCAAGTGAGGTAACTTAGGGATGCGTTGGTGGGGGTAATCGGGAACTTAGGGAATTGTTGGTTTTCGAACGACTACCAAAATGTCAAAGGTTCAAATTCAAAATGGATAGTGCTGAGTTACGTCGAAAACGTTTAATTTCTGTAGCTGTAAATACTAGCGATGAGTTCTTAAAGTCTAATTTAAATATAATGAATGATAGTGAGACAGACGAAGAAATGGATATTATTTTTCGGGCAAAATATCAGCATAGATTGCGTAGGCCACGAAAGAAGCTATTGCGTATCACAGATTATGTAAACAGAACCGTTCCGGGTCTAACAGCAAAGCAATTTTGTGAACATTTTCGCATGATTCCTGACACGTATGAGATTTTAGAGGAAAAATTAAGTTTGTTACTGATCAAGGAAAATTATTCGGGCAGACTTACCATTCCTGTTCGCAAACAGTTGCTATCTACTTTGTGGCTTTTCGCTACTCCTGATTCTTACAGGTAAATAAATTGAAAAATGAAGGACTCTTTATATAAAAATAATAATTAAACGAAGATAAAGGACAATCAGAGTCGAATCGTAAATAAAAATAATGAGACGGTTATAACAATGAATATATAATGTAAATTTAAAAAATATGTATATACATCAAACTATTTGTTAAGAGGGCAATTTGTTCTCTTTAGTTATATCTGTAACGGTTAGGTGGCGCTGCCACTTATAGAAGTTTCTTTTTGTATTATCGTTTAGTTTTTTTGCCCATCTCCATTCTTTGTTTGTTAGCGCTACTCACTCGTTATTCTGTTCTAGAGTCCCTATACTAAGAGTCTGGCCAAGGTCTAGTTCTTTGGCATGAAGGAAGATATAAGGAGACTCCACTCGGTCTCGCCAGTCTACAAGACATGAACCCATTTTAGGTTTCGAGTTCCGTTTCCGATTCTCGACACTCGCAGCGCTCGTGAATTTAGTAGTGCTGCGCATAATGAGTGCGAGTAAGAGAAATGATCATTTCTCTTACTCGCACTCATCAGAATCGGAAGCTGAACTCGAAACCTAAAATGGGTCCACTTTTAGGGTCTGCGCACAATAGGAGAAATATTAGGAACAGATATTAAATGTAGGAATTTTAACCTATCAGAACTGTGTACTGTGGAATGTGCGCTTTCTAACAGGTTAAAATTATTATATTTAATATTTGTTCCTAATATTTTTCCTATTGTGCGTAGACCCTTATTGTACGGAGTGGAGTCTCCTTATATTTTACTTCCTGTTCTTTGGTCTAGTTCGACAAAACATGGCGTCGTCGTACATAACCAAAAACGTGATGTGATCGATGTGATATTGCACTATTCAATAAAATAATGAAACGGTATATTACATTTCGCATAAAAATTGATTGCAACAAAGGACGATTACTTTATATATTAAAATAAGAATTATACATATAGTAGTAAAACTATGGCTAGGCATGCTGCTATGATATAATTTACTTATATCATTTTAATGTATTTTATAAGTAATGTATTTATAAGTAATGTATATATAAGTAAATTAGAGGATATGTTTACTTATGAATACTATTAAAATTTATTTGTATTTGTATTTTTACATTAAATAAAATGTTAAAAACAACTTTATTATCTCATTGTTCTGTTCCTACTAACTGAATAAAACTGGTGCTGTTTAATAATAATGCTGCTATTAAATGATATAATTATTTATTTATGAATACATTAATTGAAATTATATTTGTATTTTCACATTAAAAAATTGTTAAAAACAGCTTTATTACATTATTGTTCTATTCTTATTCTTTCTATGATTCTTACTAGTTGAATGATACCGCGTCCAAGATATTAAATTCGAGACACTTCATTGGCTCTGCCATATTTTGTCGAAACCAATAGGCTGGATGACAACCTTGGCCAGACTTCTGATGAGTGCGAGTAAGAGAAATGATCATTTCTCTTACTCGCACTCATTATGCGCAGCACTACTAAATTCACGAGCGCTGCGAGTGTCGAGAATCGGAAACGGAACTCGAAACCTAAAATGGGTTCATGTCTTGTAGACTGGCGAGACCGAGTGGAGTCTCCTTATATCTTCCTTCATGCTCTTAGTATAGGGACTCTATTCTGTTCTGTTCGTGTGCGCTCTGTGTGGAAAACTCACGATCATTAATAAACGATTATATCATTTTGGTTATCAGTAACTGAACTGTTTTCTCTTTCATTCCTTCGCAACGTGCAGACGTTCGGATCTCGCACAGGAATAATAACAGGAATACTTTTGTTTTATTTTATTTTATTTAAAATAAAATAAAATAAAACAAAAGTACTTAACCGCTAATGATATATATTATAATATTAAAAAAATATCGCACAATGTAAAAAGTTTCAATTTACATTATATATTCATTGTATGAGACATAACCGTCTCATTATTTTTATTTACGATTCGACTCTGATTGTCCTTTATTTTCATTTAATTATTCTTACAGGTAAAAAATACTCCATAAAAATAGAGGATGTTTTATTTTTTTAATTTATTATCAGTAACGTTAATAGTGATATACATATATTGCAGATCCGTAGGCGAACGATTTGATTTGGGAAAATCATCTGCAAGTGATTCCTTTATAAGAGTTGTTAAAGCTCATAATGACATTACTGGAGACGTCATTGTTTAGCCCCGAGGAGACCGGCGTATTACTGTTCATGAGAAATTTCAGTGCATTGGGAAGTTACCACATGTAATAGGGGCTATAGATGGGACAAACGTACCAATCAAAGCTCCAAAGGTGCTTGTTTATACGTTATCAAACTTTAACAAATTAATAGAAAAGAAATAAGGACTCGTTATATAAAAATAAACAATATGATGTCAAGGGCGATATAAGAGTCAAAAAGATTTTTGTTCAAAAATAAAACATATAATTGGTCATTACTTTTAATACTTATTTATATTTATTTATTATCATTTTTAATTGTTTGAAGGCGAATTAGTGTTTAGCATTGTTTAAATTAATTAATTATTAAAAGTAATGACTAATTATATGTTTTATTGTTGAACAAAAATCTTTTTGACTCGTATATCGCCCTTGACATCATATTGTTTATCAAA
>NW_017275353.1:0-763 GCF_001594065.2 Cyphomyrmex costatus | reverse complement strand
TGCAGCAGCAAATGAAGCAACAACAGGATTTTATGAATCACATGTCTACGATGTGGACTAAGTCAACGGATTCTTCGCAGAGGAATGCAAAAATGGAATCATTAGCAAATTCCATGACCGAATTCATTTACGATCCAGAAAATAATTTGACTTTCGATGTGTGGTATGTAAGATATCAAGGTCTATTTCAAGAGGACGCACAGGATTTAGACGACGCATCCAAGGTCAGACTTCTATTACGAAAAATAAATACAATTTCGCATAAACAGTATGTTGATTACATTCTGCCAAAGATATACAAAGACTTTGATTTCCAAACCACAGTGAGCAAACTCACACAATTATTCGGAAAAAAAAGTTCTCTTTTTAATCAGCGATATGATTGCATGAATACGACAAAATCACCAAATCAAGATTTCGTTTCACTTGCAGCGCTAGTAAACAAACGTTGCGAGGAATTCAAAATTTCTACAATCACTGCCGATCAATTTAAATGCCTTATTTTTGCATGTGCTTTAAGATCGCCTGCGGAAGCCGATATACGAACAAAACTTCTCAACTTAATCGATACAAGGTCAGATACACTTACAATTGACGATCTTACAAGAGAATGTCAGCGATTAATCAATCTCAAGCATGACACATCAGTGATTCAAAACCAAAAATCGATAAAGTCCAATGCCGTAGCAATTGTCAAAAATGATAAACAACGTAAACCGCAGGTGATAAACTCAAATAAATCAAGGAATCTGCAAGGTAAGAA
>NW_017275352.1:38304-39545 GCF_001594065.2 Cyphomyrmex costatus | reverse complement strand
ATTATTGTCATCGTCGACCACATTCCATTCGATGTCCTTCTGACATTCCTGCCGCAAGAGGCAAATGTGGCGCTAGTCTATACCGCTCGATCGTCATGGGGCATGTGGACTGCGAGCGGAGCGGTGAGGTGAGAGGGGTGCAACTTTCGATTGATTTTCGAATAGTTTTCGTCCAGCTTTCGCAGTCCCTCTTACTGTATTGCACCGCGCACAGTACAATGCCATTCGACCATCATGGAGCACTTGGATTGCACGCGGTGAGATGAGGTGACGAGGGGCGGGTAAATGCAACTTTCGGCTGATTTTCGAATCGCCTTCGTCTAGCTTTCGCTGTTCCCCTCACCTCATCGCTCCGCGCGTTGAACAATGCCATTCGATTGTCATGGGGCATTTCAACTGTACGCGGTGTGGTGAAGGGGACAGTGCAACTTTCAGTTGATTTTCAAATTGCCTCCGTCTAACTTTCGCTGTCCCCTCACCTCACCGCTCCGCGCGCTGAACAATGCCATTCGACAGTCATGGGGCATTTCAACTGCACGCGGTGTGGTGAGTGGGACAGTGCAACTTTCAGTTGATTTTCGAATCGCCTCCGTCTAACTTTCGCTGTCCCCCTCACCTCCCCGTTCCGCGCGCAGAACAATGCCATTCGATTGTCATGGAACATTTCGTTCGACTGCACGCGGAGCGGCGCGGGGGACTGTGCAACTTTCGGTTAATTTTCGAATCATTTACGACTAGCTTTCGCTGTCCCCCTCACAACACCACACCGCGCATAATATATTACTACGAAGAGCAACCGTTTTACATTTATTTAATAATTTTGTTTTGTATATGCGATTGTGCTAACGAATAAAGAATATGTCGTATTAAAATTGACGCGTTAATATTAGACGGTTAGCGAAAGCAGCCTTGGGGATTGTTTTGATGTGCAAAGCCGAACGCGAGTCGCACGTCACCCCCTCACCCGGCTCATCGATAATAAATCGTGCAGTCATCACTTATATATATTAAATAAAATTATTATTTTAAATTCTACTGACTGTTGACCGATATGACGTATATTTAAAACCATCGCAGTACTATCACGAGTTAAATTGCATTAATATATTACCATGAAAAGTAACTGATTATTAATTAAAGTTGCCAGTACAAAGTGAACATACGTAAAGTGTATGTAACTTTCGGCCGATTTTCGAATCGCCTCCGCTTTCCGCTGCATCTCTCATCTCATATTAAATACA
>NW_017275352.1:36103-37540 GCF_001594065.2 Cyphomyrmex costatus | reverse complement strand
CCCTCATAACCCATTTTTCACCAATCAGCGTCCAGTGTCAAAGCGCTGTTGTCCCGGTTGTCCGTATGAGGATCCGGGCTAAGATATCAACTAAGATCTACGTGTCGGGCTGTGTGGCTCCGCGGCAAGACGTTGGCTTTACGTTACGGACTAGTACACCCACGGTAATTAATTCTGTCCCTCGGAAATTTTCACAAAATGAAAAGTGACCTCCTTTCTATATTAATTGTCACTATTCATGCACGATAAGGTTCAGGGTCTGAGCACAAGCACTGCCGTAATATTTTACGACATACTTAAGTTGTAGACGTAAATAACGCACAAGCTTTGGCGTATCGGCGTATGACGTGTTTATGTACATTATTGACATATCTTTCGATAGCGTGCATAAACACGTCATACGCCGATACGTCAAAGCTTGTGCGTTATTTACGTTTACAACTTAAGTTGTCGTAAAATGTTACGGCAGTGCTTGTGCTCAGACCCTTAGGCCGGTGTTCATATTCAGAAGTAATATCTTAAGACGCGAATGCAGCCCTTTGATTGGTTCGTGACATCTTAAGACTTTACTTAAGACATTACTTCTTGACTATGAATACCGGCCTTATTTTCTGTTCGTATTGTTTGTGCTTTCCATTGCGTTTCCAATTTAAATATCCTCAAAAGGACCCATCCATATAAAACAGTTTATAGAACAAATATAGTATAGTTTCAATTATAATTATAAAGTGACACTACAGGGAAATCGTATGAAAAGATATAACCATATCAATTTTATAATTCATATCGTTATATAAAAACCGACACATAAAGGCTTTAAAGGCCCGTTCAGAACGCGCTTACAACGATTAGCTCTCTAACATGCTATAGTTTACGTTACACATATTATATAATAGAATTTCAGATATAAAAGCGCGCTTTTACCAATAAAAACGCGTTCTGAATACGGACCAAAGTGTGCATGTGACCCTATCAACCTGTTTACCCTGTTAATACACATACAAATATATATTGTTAAAGTAAATCGTACATATTAAATCATAAGTAGTCTTCAGGACAACAACTACTAAACATGTATAACTATATTGATAAACGGAATTTACTGCCTTAAATATGCGTAATTCAGAATCAGTGGTGAGCACATATGCATCGTGCATGCACTGTTTCATTCTATTCATGTATATCTTGTCAATTTTAAATTTGACTTGTAGTCGACATATCGACATTTGTGCTAAGGGCATCTTAAGAGGATACAAAATTTTCTGTTTTATCACAATTCTATTTAAGGAGAAATATCCGATATTGGCTTTACGGATTGCAAAATCCTTTCACAGAATAAAAGTACGCACGAAAAGGTATACAGCAAACCCTGATTTCACGAGAAAATCGGAAAAAAATTAAAAAATTCACTTTTTCTGGCAAAGTAGGATCACGTAC
>NW_017275352.1:23160-35914 GCF_001594065.2 Cyphomyrmex costatus | reverse complement strand
CTTTGACTATATAACTATGGACTGCTAATGCCTCAGGATATCGCGAGATATCGAAATCCAAGATGTGTTGCGCCATCGATGACCAAGTGGTCAATGTAGAAACTACAATGGTATGGCGGCCTGACGGAATTTTACGGATTGTATTCTGTAAAGGAATTGGCAAAGCATATTGTTGTCTTCCTAAAAAAAAAAAAAAAAATGGTTATATACTGTTTCGTCGAAGAGTGTAAATCAACGAGATATAAAAAGAAATATGAGACAAATCATATCAACGAAATGTTTTTTGGGTAAGTAATTCTGTTTTAACCTAAAATATCTTATCTATTTTTTCTGTATAGTTATTATTAAAAAGAAAAAATGCTTTTTATTTATTTATATGTAATAGATTTCCAAACGATCCAGATCTTCGTGAAAAATGGATTGAGGCATTGTTCACTTTGAACAAGCAAGAAAGTGCACGGAAAATTCATAAATCAAGTAAAATATGCAAGTAAATATGCAATTAAATCTTCTGCTGAAGCTAACTGCATACCTATTGACAGTACCTCGATTTTAACAATTTCATCGGCGAAAAAGGTATCTGATTCAATTACAAGCGATGAACATGACAATCATGATGACAAATACGACGAAGATATTAGTTCTTTAATAAATGTAGATGATTTATCATTATCTGTAATAGATAGATCATTAAACCATGCTGTTCTTTATATTTCAGGATTTGTAGAAAAAAAAGTATTACAAAAATTAAAGTGTTTAACATGTTTCAATCTTTTAAACGAATCCGAAGAAGCTACTTCAACATTTATTAAACGTGTAAGTTTTGGATTTTTGAGACATCCGCGAGCAGATTTGTACGTCATAACTTCAACAACTGAAAAAGTTTTTAACATCTACAAATTAAAAAATAACTTAAAATGTAAAAATATTAATATACGGATTGTAAACGATACCTTCAGAAATTTAAACTTACATATGATTTTTAAAAATTTTGAGGAACATATTTTAGAATTAGGTGTATTAGAAAATCATAAATATGAATTAATCAAATTAATTATTTCAGAATATTTACAAATAAAATTAAGATATGAAGGTACAATTCTATCTTTAAAAAAACATGACAATTTTGTAAGACATATTTGTACGAAAACTGTTATTTTTAAGGGACAATAAATGGCACAAATAGAAAAAAATATTTTACAAATTTTACTATTTTCATTTCCTCGTGCTCTTTTATCTTTGCTATTCATTTATAATATTTGCACGGTGCAGTATTTTATTTCTACCTTTAATTCAAAGATTTCTACGTTGTATCATATAAAATTGACATATAGGTTTTCCGAACAGATACTCCTTTATTTTTCGGAAATTAAAAACGTTACACTTTATATTAATAAAAAAGATTAATATTAAACAATCTGTTTATAATTGAAGAGGTGAGAAGCCATCATTCATATACATTTGTAATTTGTTTCTGTATAAAAGCAGTTAAAAATAACGTTCTTACAATTCTCTATTGCAATTGCGTAACGCAAATTATAATTAATGGATATATTATTAATATTACATTGTTTTACATGTTTGCAGTTTCCTAAAACTGTATATTTATATTACTCTATTTCCTATATCATCTTTTTCTTATTTTTGCCTATTTTCGAGCTTATTTTATCAAGTGGTTATTTTGTGACCGGACAGCTGGTCCGGATGGTTCCTCGTCGTCCTGTCCGACGTATGTATCAACGGTCGCCACGCCTTTTCACCGCCAAAGGCGAAGGTTCTTCTGAATTTTGCTCGTTCGCCCTGGATATCTCCGTTTATCATTGACCAGTCGGCATAACTCATCGCCGCTATCACTATCCCCGGGTTCAGGATCAAGAAATAAATTACACACTCGATTTATGCTTTAACTTTATGCACAACAAAACATGTTTATTCAACGAAGATCACACACTATATGCTCGTTAACTACAAATCAACTACAAGTCTTAACTGTCTAGAACAAATGTAAAACATATATAACTATAATACTAATGTCTCCGCGATCGCGTCCGAATCCGTGCCGCGTTACGATTCCCTACGCACTATAGTCACGGATGTTTGTTCGTGACGCACCTCGCTCCTCCGTCTAATCAAACACTTATCTCTATCCATTATCTATCATTATCGCGCTTTCGCTGACACAGGTTTATCATCCCGAATTGCACTATGGCACTGTTACACAATCGTTTCCGCAATTACATAATTAACGTCCCGGTCTGCACTGAGGCATTCTTATACAATCGTTTCCGTCGCTGCGGTTTACGTAGTTCTCTAATATTCTATCATTTCCGAGGTACGCGCGGGTAAAATCCTCCGCCTGTGCTCGTTATCACGTCTGAGCTCCCACTGCTTTTCGCCTCCTTCGCGACTCGCGCTCTCGCCGCGCGGTTTCCTTCTCGCGCACGCGCCGCTCGCGCTTCTCCCCTCCATTCGCACTACTCGCCTCAATCTGGGCAATTCCCGTACAACGGGTATCCTCACGACTCGCCGCGCTCGCACAATACTCGCACTCCACTCACGCGACTTTCGCGCTACATCCGGCATGCGTGCGTGTGTCTGTTTTTCCATTTGTATTTATCATCGCTATTATCGTTCTCTCCACCTACGTGGTCGAATGCGTTATCTCTCACAATTCTTCGTCGCTCGTACTTGCGACTTTAGCTCAACACTGGCTCTGGCTGGCTTTCGACGGGAGTCTGCAGCCTCGCGTCTACTCGCTGCACATCGCCTCTCGCGTTCCTTCACCCGCGATCCTTCGCACACACACACACACTCGTACGTGTCCGTCGTTTCTCTCATAATTCGCAACTCGCGCCCGCGACTACCTATTCGCTCCGATACCTCGGTATCTCGACGCATTGTCCGTCCGTTTCACGGATCACTTTTACTCGCTGTCGTCTCATGCGCGGATCCGCATCGTCGGACACTTCCGGTCTGATCGATGCTACAAATTCGATCCGGTAGATCGTTTTTACTCGCTACTAACTATCCATCCTACGGATCATTCCTCGTCTATTACCCCGCTAAAGCGTGTTCGACTTATCGTATTCGCTCAATCTCGCGCGTACAAACTTTTCGCTCGGATGGGTCGCTGTCGTTTCGCCTTATCTGTTACTTCAGCGGATCACATTTTCCCCGTCGTGTTTCCTTCCCTAATACAAAATGGTGGACAACCTCGTCCCCTTACATTTCTTCGCATCTGATCCGCTAGCTGCGCCTCGCTGCGCATCCCGCTACTTTCTCACGGATCGTTTATCCCCTAAGTCGCTTCGCGCGCTGACCCGTCGCGGCGGACACCCTTGTCCGTCCGTGGATTCCTTCACTTATGCGTTTACTCTGCGCTTACGCGCGTAACCCGTAAGCTACACGGCTCACGATTCGCGAACACTCGCTATGCTTTCCAATTCTATATGACGGTCTCGACCGTCCCCGTCCGTTCTCTGTACGCGACTTTCTATCTCTCGCTTAACTCGCCCACTAGACTTCTAGCTACGTCTACGCGTATCTCTAATCCTCGCTTTCACTTTATATTTCTCTGTATATTAACTTTCCTCTTCCTCTATTCTTTTTCGCCAGCACTCTGCGCTTACATCAACTACATTTACCGGCTACTCCGGTGACGTTGGACGGTACTTTCCGCGGTTGCCTGTTCTGTTTTCGCAAAGCTAGTACCCACATCGGTCTTTGCGTCGCTACATCTTTCATCATTCGCTTCACGCGTATATTCTAAAACATTATTAAACTTCCCGGTCCGTGATCGGTGAATTCGCACATTCAACATTAATAATAACCGAAAAAATCCCTTGCGCCACCGCGTCCGGCTCCCTTCATCGTTAACTCAGCGTCATCCTACGACGTTCAGCCAGCCCGGCTCGAAACGTTAACTTTTAAACTTAAACTGATTAACATCAGAGAAAAGGAAAACAACTCGCTCAACATTATACGGACTAATTCCAATCCTGCGCATCACCGCCCCGTCGTCCAACGTTCCTCTCTCGCATTCTCTCATAATAAATTATTTGAATTTAGCGGGGAGAAATCACGTTTTTAAAGTCAATCTTATTAGAAAATACCGTAATTCAATACTGTATGTAGAAGTACTAAGCAAATGCATTTTGAATTTGCCGCTTAATATGACGTACACTGAGTGACATTTCTGATTGGTTGTTTGGAACTATCATGCGCGTGAGCATACTTTGGCGTAAGTGCGCGTTCTAGAATCGCGGGGACACGTAGGAAAGGTTGCGCTTGCTAATGAACTCAATTTTTCTTAACAATGTATATATTTTAATATCACCAAAAATAATCTCGATATGTATATCAGATACACTGTCGACACGTGGACGTATACGAGAGTCTCTCTATATTCTGTGTGTAGAGAATCACTTATCTTCTTCTCTTTAGCCCGGTCGGGCTTGCGCAGTAATGCTGGGATGTGATTGCGCGACATGCCGATTGTCCAGTGTCGTGATTGGTCGGCATATACGGGTTGGCTGCAGGTGCTGCTGCAGGCGTACTAGTGCCGCCACACACTCTCCTCCTAGCGACTGACCGTGGTTAGGTTAGGAGCGAATTGAATTGTTTTCTTTTTATTGCCAATTTGTCCGCTGGTACTAGGTTGGACTTGTGGTGTAGCTTCCGCAGTTGGTTGCTCAGGGGCGATCTCCAAGTAAGCTGGTTTCAGTCTTTGTGTAGAAATGGTTTGGTTTCCAGCGTTGACCTTGACTAGATAGACTTTGTCTGATATTCTCTCAACTACTGGAAATGGTCCTTCATAGGCGGGAGTTAATTGACCTCGTTGTCCGTCGGCCCTGATAAAAACGTGAGTACAAGTGAGTAGATCTGGATGAATAAATACCTGGGGGCGTGTGTGATGTGCTGTATCTTTGGGTTTCAACGCTTGCATGGCTTGGCGGAACCCTTGCAGAAATGCTGTCCTGTTGCTAGGAGTTTCTTCGTTGTGGAATAGGTCTCCTGGTAGCCTCAGTGATGTTCCGTAAACTAAGTCAGCAGCTGTAGCATTGAGGTCCTCCTTAATAGCGGTTCGTAAGCCTAGTAGTACCATGGGAAGAACATTGGTCCATTCTTGATATTCGTGGCACTTGATGGCGGTTTTTAAGGATCTATGCCATCTTTCGATAATTCCGTTGCTTTGTGGGTGGTACGTCGTTGTGTGGATACGATGAATACCGAATAAGTTGGTAAGAGCTTCGAAAATTTGCGATTCGAATTGTACTCCTCTGTCGGTAGTGATAGTGGCTGGCGCGCCGAATCTTGCGATCCAATTGGCGTAAAAAGCGTTTGCTACTGTGCTGGCGATTGTGTCTCTCAGCGGTACAGCTTCAGGCCATCTGGTGAACCTATCTATCATGGTTTGTACTCCTCTGTCGGTAGTGATAGTGGCTGGCGCGCCGAATCTTGCGATCCAATTGGCGTAAATAGCGTTTGCTACTGTGCTGGCGGTTGTGTCTCTCAGCGGTACAGCTTCAGGCCATCTGGTGAACCTGTCTATAAACAGAATTTATAGCCGTTGGATATGGGCAGTGGTCCTACAATGTCTAAGTGGACATGGTGAAATCTTGTATCCGGTACTGGTATGTGGTCTGGTTGTAATCTGACGTGTTTATGTATTTTGTTCCTTTGACAGGGCATGCATGTACGTACCCATTTGGTGGTGTCTGCGTTTACATTTGGCCATACAAAGCGTTTAGTGATTAGTTTCCTGGTGGTTCTGGCGCTTGGATGTGCTAGACCATGCACCATTCGTAGTATTCGTTCGCGTAGTTCTTTGGGAACGTAGGGGCGGATGTCGTCTTGACTAACGTCGCAGTACAGGATTTTGTTGGAGTCTTCGAGGCGTAGTTTCACTAGTTTGAGTGACGGGGCGTTTGCTTTCAGTAGCTGTTCAAGTTCTTCGTCTTGTTCTTGAGTATCGGCTAACTCGTCCATAGACACGATTACTGGAAGAGAAATTGTTTCGAGTCGTGACAAGGCGTCTGCGACTACGTTCTCTTGTCCAGAAACGTGGATAATCTGTGTGGTGAATTGGGCGATGTAGCTCAGGTGTCTAAACTGTCTCGGTGTTGCTTTGTCCGATCGTTGGCTGAAGGCGTATATGAGGGGTTTGTGATCAGTTTTTATTACTAGACTTCTCCCTTCAATGATATGGCGAAAGAATTTTATGCCAGAATAGATAGACAATAGCTCTCGATCGTACGTACTGTATCTTTGTTGAGTTGGCGATAGCTTTTTAGAGAAAAATCCGATTGGTTGCCATTTTCCGTCGACTCGTTGTTCTACGGCTGCTCCCATAGCAGTATCAGATGCGTCACACGATAATGTGAGTGGAGTGTTCTCTCTTGGATGAGAAAGTAACGTGGCTTGAGCCAATTGACTTTTTACTTTTTCAAAAGCCTTGGCTGCCACCTCCGTCCATTGGATCGGTCTTCGGTCTTTCTTGCGTGCGCCTTTCAGTAACTCGTGTAGAGGTGCTTGAGCTATAGCTGCGTGGGGGTAGAATCTTCTGTAAAAATTAACTGCTCCAAGAAACCTTCTTAATTCTGTGCGGTCTTTTGGTCTCTTGTAATTCTTTAATGCCTCGACTCGCTGTGGTAGTGGTTTCACGCCATGTTGATCTACAAGGTAACCGAGGTACTCTATTTCGGTAGTACCAAGTATTGATTTGGTCAAGTTGATAGTTAATCCGTACTTACGGAGGCGTCCTAGTACCTGTCTCAAGTGTTCGAGGTGTTGTGTTTCGTTTTTGGATGCTACGATGATGTCATCGATATATCCGTGACAACAAGTCAATCCTCGTAGTGCCGTATCCAAGTGGCGTTGGAATGTTTGAGCAGCATTCCTTAATCCGAACGGCATTACCAAAAATTCGAAGAGGCCAAATGGCGTCGTTACGGCTGTTTTTGGTATGTCCTCTGGAGCTACAGCGATTTGGTGGTATGCTCTTGTGAAATCCAGTTTGGAAAATATCTTGCAATCCACCATTTTCGACGTGAAGTCCTGGATATGTGGTACTGGGTAGCGGTCGGGTACCGTGATGGCGTTCAGTCGGCGATAATCACCACATGGTCGCCACTCGCCGCTTTTTTTCTTGACCATGTGGAGTGGGCTGGCCCACTGGCTGGCGGAAGGTCTGCAGATTCCTCTATCGACCATCGATTCGAATTCTGCTTTAGCGATACGGTGTTGTTCTGGCGTCAGTCTTCTTGGGCGTTCTGCAACCGGTTGGCCATGCGTGATAATTCGGTGTGCTATTTCTTCGGTTGGTCCTTTGTGCGAAGTTTTCGTGACGTCGATGAACTCATTGAGCAGGTCGCCGAACTTGCAGGATGGCTGTATTGTAGAGAGTGTTTGTACATTTTTCGTGGTTATTTTACCTTTTATTTGAAGTGACGTTTCCTTGTCGATTAGCCTTTGGTTTGCTAGATCTACTAATAAGCCATGTTTTCCTAGGAAATCTGCACCGATTATAGCTTGCCGTGTGTCGGCTATAATAAATGGCCATGAATACGGGCGTCTTAAACCTATATTTAATTTAAGGTTTTTCTCACCATACGTGTTGATGACGGTGCCATTGGCTGCGTATAGCTTGAATTCACCTGGAAGTGCTCGCTTTGCGTAGAGCTTTTTCGGTATGATTGAGACGCCAGCGCCAGTATCAATCAAGAATCGAGTTCCCGTGACTTTGTCTGTTACTGTAAGTCGGCGGCTTTGTTTCGTACCGACGGTAGCCGCCTCCTTTTTCGTCGGCCGTTTTAGTTTTCCGGCGGCTGAGGTAGTGGTAGCGGTGCCTTGAAATCACAGGGTTGCCTGCAATAATGTGCTTGGTTGCCGAACTTACGGTGGTAGTAACACGTGCCAGTGTTTATGCGTCCTTTCGATCGTGACTTGCTGCGTCGTTGTCCAGATCGGTCTCTTCGAGAGCGGCTACGTCCGCGGTAGCGATTTTGACGTAGTTGTAAGCTCAATGCTTCCACTTGGTCTCGCAGTTGCTTCACCTCGTCTACGAGATTCCTATTGGTGGCTGTTGACTGCTCATTGGTGGATGTTACCACTGCCACCTGGTTGGTAGGATTCAGCGCTTCCATCACTTTATCTGCCAGCCTTGCCAACTGTGCGAGATCTTGGTCGGCGGCTGCTGCTAGTATTCCACGCACGTTCTGCGGCATGTGCTCTAAAAAAAGTGTGCGAAGTACATCATTACTTACTTGCTCGCCTGATAAGTTTCGCAACCATTGGAGGAAATGTGATGGTTTCTCGTCGCTGAGTTCGCGTCCGCGAAGCATCTTCCGCAGCTTGGATTCGGTTGTTTCGTCAAACGCAGAAATGATTCTGTTTTTTAAAGCCTCGTACTTGCCAACTTCTGGCGGTCTACGGATTAGGTCTGATGCGAAGGACACGACAGCTTGATCTAGATGCAAAGCCGCGTAACTGAATTTGGTCCTATCGTTGGTGATCCGTGAGATCTCGAAGGCCATCTCAATCTGTGTGAACCAGAGAGCTGGGTCGTCTTTCCAAAAGGGGGGGATCTTCAAGGTCGATAAGGCATTGGCACTGATACCGACGATATTTTCCGGCTGTACGCTGGTCGTGGGCGTAAGTTGATCGGTCGCGGGTAGCGGAATCGTATCGTGTAGGTTGGGAGTCTGATCCGTGTTACCCGGGCCTCTCGGCGGTGAGCGGTCGATGCCCATCATCGCGATTCTCTGTCGCGGATGCTACCGTCACCGTATATATATATATTTTTTTTTTTTATATCTATATATACGTGTGTCTTCGATCGCGTGGTTGAGCGCGTGTGAAAGCGTTCGTGCGCTTCGTAACTTCGATAACGTCTTCTTATTCGATCGTAATGTCCGGACTCTACTCACGTGATGGTTATGTCGCACCGATACTTTCCTCGTGACGGCCGTGCCACGCCGCGATCACGTCGGGGTCACCAATTTTGGCGTAAGTGCGCGTTCTAGAATCGCGGGGACACGTAGGAAAGGTTGCGCTTGCTAATGAACTCAATTTTTCTTAACAATGTATATATTTTAATATCACCAAAAATAATCTCGATATGTATATCAGATACACTGTCGACACGTGGACGTATACGAGAGTCTCTCTATATTCTGTGTGTAGAGAATCACTTATCTTCTTCTCTTTAGCCCGGTCGGGCTTGCGCAGTAATGCTGGGATGTGATTGCGCGACATGCCGATTGTCCAGTGTCGTGATTGGTCGGCATATACGGGTTGGCTGCAGGTGCTGCTGCAGGCGTACTAGTGCCGCCACAATACCCTTGTCTTTATACCATGCTAGCGTCAACGTAACGTTATTATTACCTTCCACTTGAAGATTATTTCCTTATTTTTCTAAGCGGTCACCCATCCAATCATGTACCAACATCCATGGTGCTGGACTATGCAATCGTACGGGAAGTGCTATTTCCACGATCCACGAACACTGAGGCCGGTATTCATAGTCAGTTCTTATATTCAAGACCGTCTTAAGTTCAGTCTTGAGGAGTTACGAACCAATCAGAGGGCCGCTTTAGCATCTTAAGACATTACTTAAGACAGTCTTGAAATAAGAACCAACTATGAATACCGGCTTGAATGTTAGTGGACCCTATGTAGAAACTTAAGTATAGTATTCCGGACGGTTTTAATTACGCTACTTTTACGCTCCAAATATTGGCATTTTTCACTTATGGGTCACACTTCTCGAACACTTTATGAAAAGTGGGTGGAACGTAACATTACGCTTCTTCTACATTCAAAAGGTTCACATTTTCTATTCATGATTTACACTTCCCGAACACTTCATAAAAAGTGCGCGAAACGTTGCGTTACGCTTCTTCTACGCTCCAAAGATTAACATTTTTCTAATCTTGGTTTACATTTCCCACACGCTTTGTGAAAAGTGCGTGAAACGACATATTGCGCTCTATAAGAAACGCAAGCAATATTTCGCGCATCTTTCACGAAGATTTCGAAAAATATAAATCAAATGTAGACGATATCAAATTGACGTAATGCTACGTTCCGTTCATTTTTTATAAAGTGTTTGGGAAACATGAACCAAGAGTAGTAACTGTCAATCGTTGGAGCGTAGGAGCTAGAGACCCTGTAAGGAGAGACTTGCCAACTCTACTGACCCTCTAATAAGAGTCTGGACACGTGAAGTCCGCCATTATTCGTCGAAATTGTGCGAGAGAGAAAAAATCATGCTATCTCATTCTAGTGGCGCTGTAAGTTGTAGCTGATTGTAGCTCTACAAACTTCATAGTTTCTGTTTCTGTTTCGTCTCGCCTCATGCATCGTATCATTTTTAAGACCAGGACCATTAATATTCGAAGAAGAAGAAGAATCATTATTAGTAAAATTATTACGTATTTTCATTATGCATTTAAGCAAAGGAATAATTATTTTTATTATGCGTTAAAGTTTTTGTTATGCCTTTTTACAAAAAAAAAAAATAGCTCTGTACGAGCCTTCAGGAGCCTTTTCTGATTACGAATATCACAATCAAAACACGATTCATGTTATATTTTAGCCATAATTTGGGAATAAAGGTAACATTTATGAGTGCAGATCAGTGCAGATCTAGATCAGTTATGCTCATTTTTCTTCTCAAAGAAATAAAATTTCCTTATGAAACCTGTTGGGATTTCATTGTTATATTGCTGGGAAGGCTCGTACAGAGTCAGATTTGAAAATTAATTCTTGAAAATTTTTATTAAAATAAGATCATGTATACACCTCTCAACTGCACCATAGTACACATCGAGTGAGATAACAGAATAAATTTTTATTATGCCTTTTTTCCAAAAAATAGCTCTGTACGAGCCTTCAGGAGCCTTTCCTGATTACGAATATCGCAATTAAAACGTGATCCATCCAGTATTTTAGCCATAATTTGGGAATAAAAAATTCATCTTCGACTAGAGGTCTCTGGGTCACTCCTGTCGACCCTTAATAATATTACATTAATAATGAAGGAAGACACTGCGATACCCGTAAATCTTCTGGTATAATTGAGAATATAGGTTATATAAGTATGTTGTTTGCCGCGTTATTATGATCAAGTATAAGTTGTAGGTAAAATAATGTCATGAAAATTAATTAATTTAATGTGCGATTTTTATTATATATCTCGCCTCCACATTATAACGTAATACGTAACCTTAAGCTTTTATTAAATAGAATTTAAATTATTGTTACTAAAATTATTCATATAATAGCTATTTGATGTTCCACGTGTGATGTTGTTGATAACACATAGGTGAGTCTATCACATTTTTATTACATAACATTATATTATGCTTTCTTGTTTTTTAATTTGCTAGAATCTGCTAACTCTATATTTGATAATGAAAACTAACAACGCATCTGAATCGAGAATTATATCAAATATAACAAAATGACCGATGTTATTGTACTTGTTTATCAACAACGAATTTATGTATTACAAATTTTACACCTGTTATTTTTCCAATAATAAAAGGATAATGTGAAGGGCGAATCTGAGAATCGTCGACAAATAAAAATTAAGAAATTAATACATATGAAAAATTAGAAATATAATTAAACAAATTCAAACTGCATACATAATATTAATTCCAAGCTTAATTCCTATTTTTTCGCTGTAAGAGCTGTCGTCGTATTGCCGCTTGAAGTTCGGTCAAGCCGAACTTCAAGCGACAAAGCGACAACGGCTCATAGGGGATTAGAGTGGGAAGAGCCGCTGGCGTTTTGGTGCTGCGTGAAATGGCACCTTTAGGGTAGAGTCCTAGATATCAGAAAAGCGCAACCGACTTAAGTCAGTATCACAAAATTACTAAGAAAAGTAATAAAAATGGCGTCGTTTGCAGACGAAATATGAAATCCACCAATCGTTTATTAGTCAGCCATTTTTAATACCACTGAATGAATGTCATGATTGGCTGACAATCAGCTAATCAGGACGCGGAACATCGGTTGCGCTTCTCTGATATCTAGGACTCTTATAACTTAGGGATGCGTTGATGGGCGTAATGGGGAATTTAGAGAACTGTTGGTTTTCAAACGACTACCAAAATATCAAATGTACAAATTCAAAATGGATAGTGTTGAGTTACGTCGAAAACGTTTAATTTCTGTAGCTATAAATACTAGCGACGAATTCTTAAAGTCTAATTTAAATATAATGAATGATAGCGAGACAGACGAGGAAATATAAGATATTATTTTTCCGACAAAATATCTGATAGGTTAATATTCCTATGACATAAGACCCGACAACTGCTACCACTTCAATTGTAGACTCCGCATTAGGGTCTGCGTACAATGGAGAAACAGATATTAGATATTAAAATATTAACCTATCAGATACATTACCAGTTACACCGGAATACACGATTCAGATAGGTTAATATTTTATTATCTAATATCTGTTCCTCCATTGTGTGCAGCCCTTATGTGGAATTCACACTGCGTACGATTACCGACGTACGATTACGACAGAACGATCTCCAATACGAAAGCATGTTTTCTAGATATATATGGCAAGCATCATCGTACGACAAAATTAGAGACCCTCTAATCAGAGTGGCAAAATAACGTCAATAAGGTTAGATCGACGATACCATTTTTCAGCAAAAACCGGAAGTAGCGATTATAGTACATTGTGTAACAGTGGGGGAAAGTTGTTTATTGTGGGGACGGGCGCGAC
>NW_017275352.1:13827-18785 GCF_001594065.2 Cyphomyrmex costatus | reverse complement strand
GTTAAATATAATAATTATAAAAACATTTTTATTAAATATAAATACTGTATATCTAATATACATAAATAATATGAAATATACATGAAATATTGTTTTCTGCATAAATATACTACTTTATTTATTCCCTATTGGTGCTACCTAAGTATTTTTTGTTAAGAATTTTAAAGCATTAATTGTATTATTTGTATTTAAATTTAATTTTTATTAAAGTTTCTTAATCTTGTAATATTTTTATAAATTTTATATAACAATACAAAACTAAGAAGGGCAAAGAGCCAAATAAATCTATCGAAAAATATTAAATATATAAAATTTAATAAAACGCTTTAATAATTACAAAAAGACAGACGTTTCGACACCGATCGGGTCATTATCAATGTTATAATTAATAAAAGTATCGTTCGTTTTGTCTCTCGAGAGCTGCTCAGAGTTGCTCCGAACGAACCTAGCATACTTGGATGCGGTCTATTTAATGTTGTAGATACCTCAAAACATACTTTGATTGATCAATTCGTAAAATTTTTTCTTCTGATTGTTCAACAAAGCATTTGCAGTATTAAATGGATCACATCCAAGTACGCTGGGTTTATTCAGAGCCACTCCGAGCAGCTCCCGAGAGACAAAACGAACAATACTAAAGTTAACATATAAAAAATGAACGCATTCTTCTTCCATTAAAAATTGATCCTTAAATATTAATCTTTATATAAATCGGTATAGAATAAATCATATGTTGAAATAAGTATAAATTGATCCTTATCAAAAATACAAAAGAAGCAACAAGTCCATAATTAAAGTTCATCGAAGTCAATTAATATAAAATATATTTGAAAACTGTAAGTCATTTTGCGGTATCTTATCACTATGATGTCAAAAAAGGTAATGTTTATATTTTCAATATATTTATAATACTTACTTAATTGTTGTTTTTATTTTATGAAAGACATATTGCAACGTTTTTTTTACATAAAAGTTTTTATAGAAAATGTTTAATAATGTTAATATAAGTTAAATAATAATAAAAATAAAAATTGTAATTGATTCTACTTTAATTTTTACGAATTTATATATATTAATTTTTACAATTTATAAATTTAAAAAAATTTGCGGGAATGGATGATAAATGTCGGACCAATCACAAACCGGGGAGAAGGTTGCCAGACTCTTATTAGAGGGTCACTAGCCAACTCGTCACGTGACTATGGGTGATTCTGATTGGCTGGGGTATGGATCGCACATCTGCGTTCCATGAACATGTACTATAACCTATTCTAATAGAATACGCGTACATGACAGATGACACATGTGTTGCTGTCAGCTTGTGTTGCTTACTGACTAGTAAGTTAATTTATCACATAAAATTAAACGTAATAAAAATAAATCGTTTATCACGTAAAATTTTGAGAAAGTTAATGTACATATATCACGAATAAGCTTCGAATTAATAAACGCTTCATAGTTAAAAATAAGAGAGTAATACGAAAGTTAGAGATACCTATTTCATTAATAATGTAATTCTCTTGTAAGTTTTGATTTTATACATTTTGGAGATGATACATATATGTTGTACAGCGAAATGTTTCAATAAATCCAGTGATGGATACATGTTATTCAGATTTCCTCAAGGAAGATCAATATCGGAAAGCATGGATAGATGCTGTTTTTGGCGAGAATGCAAGATCCATAGATAATCTGAGATTGTGCGAAGTGAGTATTCATCGTAAGAATACTATGCATCCGAATAAATATAGTTTAAAAAGTGCTTCTCCATTTAATGCTTTCCTCATTTCAGGTTCACTTTGGGCGATTAGATATATTGGTGGTAGGTCGCCGGAAAGAAGTAAAAAAAGGTGCGATCCCATCATGTTTTTGTCATTGTCCCTCAGAAAATATTTGTAAATCGCAAGCAAGAATATTAGATAATTTTGCAACATTTTTCATGATACGGTTAGTTACAGAACAAGCTACGTTTTTTATTGAAATACAACAACGCTCACATGTATCAACTGCTTGACAAATATGACTATCAGACATTCTTCTTATTTTAACATTATGCACATTAACTTCATCTTTCTTCTGCTTTCTTGTTTGCGATTTACAAAAATTCTCAGAGGGACAATGACAAAAACGTGATGGGATGGCACCTTTTTTTACTTCTTTCCGGTGACTTACCACCAATATATCTAATGGCCTGAAATGAAGAAAGCATTAAATGGAGAAGCATTTTTTAAACTATTTTTATTCGGATCCTGCATAGTATTCTTACTGCTGGTTTGTGTAATTTAAACCGTTGTTCTTTAAATATTTTTGTAGAAGTTACTAGCGTTACTAGAGTTATGTTCTATAAGCAGAAGTTTGCAAGCATGAAACAAAAGGTAATTTGATTGGAACTTAGTAACAGCACTTTCTTTTGTGTGTGATCGGCTTTTGTTAGATAGACTATCATCCCGATTTCTGTAGACGCATTATAAATTAAGAATACTGTTTGTATTGTATGTTGATTGCTTATAATATCAGAAGGTAATGTAATAATCACGACTCTAACGTATGATATACTGAAATATGTATATTCGAAATATATTACTGTTTCCACCGAATTGCCACCGTCGCAACTTCTATATTTTAACACTTACAATGAACACTCACTTCGCACAATCTCAGATTATCTATGGATCTTGCATTCTCGTCAAAAATAGTATCTATCCATGCTTTCCGATATTGATCTTCCTTGAGGAAATCTGAATAACATATATCCATCACTGGATTTATTGAAACATTTCGCTGCACAACATATATGTAGCATCTCCAAAATGTATAAAATCAAACCTTACAAGAGAATTACATTATTAATGAAATAGGTATCTCTAACTTTCGTATTACTTTCTTATTTTTAACTATGAAGCGTTTATTAATTCGAAGCTTATTCGTGATATATGTACATTACCTTTCTCAAAATTTTACGTGATAAACGATTTATTTTTATTACGTTTAATTTTATGTGATAAATTAACTTACTAATCAGTAAGCAACACAAGCTGACAGCAACACATGTGTCATCTGTCATGTACGCGTATTCTATTAGAATAGGTTATAGTACATGTTCATGGAACGCAGATGTGCGATCCATACCCCAGCCAATCAGAATCACCCATAGTCACGTGACGAGTTGGCGAGTCTCTCCTTTTTTAGGGTCTCTAGTAGGCATATATGTAATACTACTATATGGCTAGTGCCTATAAGAGGGAGTGAGAGGAAGCGGTCCCAGAACCACGGTGCGGGAATATATATTTCCCTCTCTTTCTAAGATTACTTTGAGTGTTGTGCGCATGCGTTGGATTGATCGCATCTGCCAATAGGAAAATAGAGTGCGATCAGTGAGATGACGCGAACAGGTTATGCTCGTTATGCTTATTAGATGTGTGCTGTACACAGGCAAAATGGTCAAGATATGTTATTTATGTGGCCAAAAGCCTAATGCGACTGAAAACATTAGTTTGCACAGGTATGAAATAGGTATTAGTTTGCACTGATTATCATGAAATTTCTGTAAGGGATTGCACTGTATTCTTATACACATAATGACAATTTTGAAAAAGTTTATTTCATAAAATTAGGATTAATTTATTTATTCCGACAAAACTGACTCTTTTAACTGTAACAAGATTATATCCTGACGCGGAATCAATCACTTTTTCCTTCTTCCTTACACATATATGTATATTTATCCTTCTATTTATCATTGATGGAGGGGATGAATTCGACGCATGCGCACAACGTTCAAAGTACCCTGAGAAAGAGAGAGAAGTATATTCCCGCACCGTGGTTCTGAGACATGGACTTCTCTCTCATCTAGCTATATAGTAGTATTACATATATGCTAGTAGGAGCGTAACATAAAGTTTCACGCACTTTTCATGAAGTGTTCAGAAAGTGTAAATTAAGAATAAAAGATAGGTTAATCTTTGGAACGTTAAAAAATCGTAACGCCACGTTTCATGCACTTTTCATGAAGTGTTCGGGAAGTGTAAACCAAGAGTAGAAAATACCAATACTTGGAGCGTAGAATTAGAGTAACGGCGACGTTCCATCCACTTTTCATCAAGTGTTCGGGAAGTGTAAGTCAAGAGTAGAAAAATTTTAATCACTACAGCTTAGAAGGAGCGTAATACAACGTTCCATAAACATTTCACGAAGTGTTAGGGAAGTATAAACCAAGAGTAAAAAATGCCAATCCTTGGAGCGTAGAAGTAGCGTAACGCAACGTTCTACCCACTTTTCATGAAGTGTTCGGGAAGTGTAAATCAAGAGTAGAAAAATTTTAATCGCTACAGCGTAGAAGGAGTGTAAGGTAACGTTCCATACACGTTCAAAGGAGAGTTAATGAAGCGTGTGGCAAGCGTATTCAAACGTTCTAAAAATCGGAGCGTCAGGAAGCGTTAAGCGAGCGTCACTATAAGGGTGCCGTCACATGCAGCGTAACTTGCGTAAGCGTAGCGTAAGCGTAACTTGCACCGACCAATCATATCGTTTCACATGAACATCAGTTTCTGCCTAGTTACTTTACGAAATTTTACGCTGTTTTACGCGTACGATAGAGTCGATAGACGTACCGGTTACACCCAGTTACACCTTACACCCCGACGAACCACTCGACCTTTACGGACGCGTTTCGGTTCGGGTGCTTTCCATTGTATATTTTTAAAAGTATTGCCGACTTCGACTGTGCATCGCACCACACAGCTGCGTGTCCGCGGATGAGCTCGTCTCGATTATTCATCATTTTACACCTTTTGCATTGTCTGGAGGCGGGAGCTATTATTAAGAAGAAGAAGGCTGTATGCTTCCTAATTTACATATATATACACGTATACATTTCATTAAGCTCACATTATTTTTTATTATAGTTTATATATTTTTACAATTTGAATATTAATTTCGCACACACACACACACACACA
>NW_017275352.1:6331-13410 GCF_001594065.2 Cyphomyrmex costatus | reverse complement strand
CACACACACACACACACACACACACACACACACACACACACACACACACACACACATATATATATATATTAGAAAGTGATTCAAAATTTATTCCAGAAAAGTATCATCCATCATAATGAATCCTGATCTGGTGTTGTTGATAATGTGGAAAAAATGGCAAAAGTGGAAGAAAATGAAACAAACACTTCAACAACAGAAAGCTAGGCAACGTCACATACTAAAATTGTTTGAAATATGGAAATTGATGATATGTCAAAAGAAAGAAGCTCGTAGAATATGGGTGCGTCCAATATTCAATGAAAGACGAAGATTGTTACAAGGTGCGAGTGACAATCTGGTCAAAGAAATGGAATTTGTAGATCATCAAATGTTCTACAATTATTGTAGAATGTCCACAGACATGTTCGAACAGTTGTTACATATTGTTGGGCCACGTATTGAAAAACAATATGTCATTCGAGATCCAATACCAGCCCGTACCCGGCTTCTAGTATGCCTACGTTATTTAGCATCTGGAGACAGTATGGCTTCAATAGCTTATTCCTTTCGGATTGGAATAAACACTGTCTCAAAAATTATTTCTGAGACATGCGAGGAATTGTGGAATACTCTTCACGAATCAGTTTTTCTTGAAATAAACAAAGAGAATTGGTTGAGAATTGCGGATGATTTTGCGACGAAGTGGGATTTTCCGCACTGCATAGGTGCGATAGATGGAAAACATGTACAAATTCAAGTAAGTTTTCAGTGAGAATTGACAATGGAATTGATGTCGAGTCGGTGTCAAAATCATCAAATTGAAAGCGAATCGACGTCTATTCCATTTTCCTTTCTCGTTGGATTGATATTTATACAAATAATGTCCTTAATATTTACCCAGCATACACAGATATGTGACTGTTGTATAATATGTAATTAAAATGTATGTTCCATGTAACATACATTTAAATTGTAATACACGTATTAATTACATGTTACACAACACTTGTATCTGTGTTTGCTGTATATGTACTGTGATAGATGAAAGTGCTTATTTGTTATTTTAGTCACCTCCTCACAGCGGCTCAACTTTTTATGATTACAAGGGTAATCATAGCATTAATTTACTAGCAGTTTGTGATACCACTTACTGTTTCACATTACTTGACATTGGTGCGGAAGGGAGACAGAGCGACGGCGGGATTTTTGCAAATTCAAACTTCGGCCAACGATTCGAAAAAAATCAAATGAATTTACCAGAACCGAGACCAATTGAAGCTTCTGGATCAGCATTACCATTTGTGTTAGTAGCGGATGAGGCATTTGCTTTGACTCATTATATGATGCGACCATATCCACGAAGCGGACGTTTAAACCGTCAAAGGAAGGTATAAAATATATTAAAAATAGGCTGTTGAAATACTGGTATGTATATATCTATTTATGTATAATATTTATCCTTTAAAAAGATATTCAACTACCGTCTTAGCAGAGCACGAAGAATGATAGAAAGTGCGTTCGGCATTTTGGCATCCAAATGGCGAATTTATCGTCGACCGATAATTGCATCTGTTTCCACAGCAGTCAAAATTATTCAAGCAACTGTATGCTTACACAATTTTATTATTCAAAATGAAAACAAATTGCCACTTTCCAAAAGGTGTTATACACGTGTTATTAATGAAAGAGGAGTTGTGATAAGCGGCGCCTTGCAAGAAATAAACAATACTAGCAGAATTAGTGTTCATGCCAGACTTGTCTCTAAAATCCGAGATGACTTTGCTTCATATCTCGAAAATACAGGGGCAGTACCTTGGCAGTGGGAAAAAGTTCTGCTCAATGATTTTTAATTAAAAAAATTTAGATTTCAGGTAAGAAAAATTTTGATAAATCTATTATTAATACTTCAAGACTCTGAAAGAACAAAATTTACATTTCTTTATTTTAATTGCTGGTCGCTTACCTAGAATAATGTTAATGTCAATGATATTGTAAATTTTAGACCTTATATCTTGAAAAATACTTAATAAAAATTAATTTTATTATAGTGTTTTAAAAAGCTCTTAACATCAGCTACTAGATTCTGTTAAAAATAGGCTGCCTTATTTTAAAAAATATTACGTTTGCGTTTTTTAAAAATATGTATGTTTAATAAAAATACATATTTTTAAAACTTTTGTAAACGTAATATTAATTTAAGCAAATATAAGAATAATTACAATAAAAATACAGGTATAATATCAATGTATGTTTTTAATTATATTCTTCTTACAGAAATGTATAGATATTTTAATTGAAAAAGAATATTTGGAGCGCACAGAAGGTCAAAAGGACACTTATAGCTATTTGGCATGAACAGGAGATCAAACGATGCAGCAGCAATCACAAAATAAAAACGACATATACACTTCACTCACTCACATTGACAAGAAATGTTACGACCGTCACAAGATGTCACGGTTGCTACTACCAGATAAATTAACTCTACATATGTTTCTGCATTTCTGAGCGCCAAAAATGAAAAAAAAATAAATTTTGATAGTTCAAATGTAAAATATAAATTATAATTATAAAAAAATTATTTATATCAAAATATAAATATTACATATATTCTCGGATTCAAATTTATTTAGCGCACCCGACTTCGTTTACAAAAAAAAATCTTAAATCTTTAATAAAATCTTTAATAAAATTTCTATGCTTTAATAAAATGTTATCAACGAAATATATACTTAAATATATAATTAATAGCGCGTTGGTAGTTCTGTATTTGGATCATTATGAGCATAAATGTCTTCCTTCTCGGCGAGTAAGGTCAAAAATTGAATTTCCAAACGAGCTCTGTCGCGGTACGGTAACCTTCGCATGCCTTCTCCTAACCGTGCTAAAAATCCATCTAATGGATCAGTAGCCTGTGCTGGTGGTTCTTTCAGTGCTTCTATTAAAGCTATTTGTAAAGCATCGCTCTTTTGCTCTAAAATGTAATGTATACAAAGAATATCAATCACATGAACACGTAATACAAACATACACTCAGGAAGTAAGATATGAGGAGACTTCACTCCGTAAAATAAAAGTGGACCCATTTTAGGTTTCGAGTTCAGTTTCCGATTCTGATGAGTGCGAGTAAGAGAAATGATCATTTCTCTTACTCGCACTCATTATGCGCAGCACTACTAAATTCACGAGCCCTGCGAGTGTCGAGAATCGGAAACTGAACTCGAAATCTAAAATAGGTCCATGTTTTGTAGACTGGCGAGACTGAGTGGAGTCTCCTTATATCTTCCTTCATGCATACACTTAACAAAATGTACAATATTATTAAAATAAAAGATTTTGATTAAACTAACAAGGGGAGGACCACCTGGGATTTCGACCTCAATAATAATAATAATAGTAATAATAATAATATATAAGTTAACTTATATATTATTTATAATATAAATCTATATTAAAACGTGATTTACTTTTAGCTGCGGGCATTCGCTGGGATACATCTGAATCATAATCAGCAGTTTGCAAAGATTCTGAAAACAAGATAACAATGTTATTGTAGTAATACATGTTTTGATATATGTTAAGTTATTATTATTAAAAAATAGGACAAAAACATTAACAATCTACTACTAACTTCTCGAATTTGAGGCCAGTATTCGCGAAGTTACACTAAGAGTTGGTGATTGTAAAAGAACGTTGTTGGATGTCGAGGTCCGCGGAGTAACGGAAGTTTGTGTAGGCGTTCGTACACGAGTGGAAGTCAGCATCGATGAAGAAGCATGGATAGTCGGCGTTTGAAGAGAAATATCGGTGAACCCCGAAGATGAAGCTACAATATCATTCTCGTGTTGCTCAGGTATTGTATATGTTGCATTTTTAGCAATGTCGTCTGACAATGAACTGATGGTTCTGGAATAAATATATTAATTTATATCATTTTATATGTATTATTTAGTATGTTGATGCGTTTCCGCTTTTGCCTCATTCGTGCTCTGTTGGCCATTCTTTTCAGCTGGATTTTCACGAACCACTTAAACTGGTTGTTTCAGCGACAAAAAAGATCATGTGATAAAAATTGACAAATAGAAAATAAGAAAAAAGAAGAATAAGAATTTAGCGCGAAGATCTGACTATGACCGTCTATGCCATTTATACATAGAAATAATTAAATTTTAATCGGTTCACTAGCCTATATGTGAGTGTGTTGAACATGAATGAAACAAGTTGTCTTCAATATGTATTATCTTCGAAAAATTGACACAAAGTGATGAAATTTTGCATATTAAAGAGAAAATATTACTTACTGCCGTGTATCGAAAACGTCATTTAAGAATTTCATCAGGTCATAGAATCTAAATTTAGGTTTCTTTTGTTCATTAGTTGTTTCGGCTGCCGATCCACTGGGAATATAACTTTTAAATTTTTTACGAGCTTTCATATAATTGTCTCTTAAATATTTCCAACGAGCTTTAGCTTCTTCTGGAGTCAGAGCTCCTAGGAAGTTTTCATAAATAATAATCAGTTTTTATACTATATAAATGACCCCTTTTACACCGAGCATTTGATACGCGTATTAACTAGTAATTTTCTATTAATCTTAATTTCAGCAATGTATTTAAAAAATAATGTATTAAATTAGTAAAATATGCATCAAAATAATTAATTAAATACACATATATATCTCATATATATCTATGTTTACACATAATGCTAAAATTAAGATAATTCAATAGAAAGTTACTGGTTAATACTCGTATCAATTGCACGATGTAAACTAGCCCAATATCTATGTTGTGTGTGTGTATTCACAAACATTGATATAGTACCTCCTAGAGTGTTAGAAACTTCTGTCCACAAAGCATTTTTACGTAAATTGCTTCTTTCATAAGCAGGTGTGCTATAATCATATAGTGCTCTCCTTCTTTTTACTGCTCCAATTAACAGTTCATCTAATGTATCTTTATCTGTTGCAGGATCTTTCGCAGTCTTTGTTCTGTCTATTAAACAAATAATGATTATTATATAAAATATATTTAACTATTACGATATACTGAAATATGTGTAAAGAATAAAAGAATGCAGAAAAACATACATATTGTCACAACATAATTTTCATCTACGTAAATGCGATCTTCACCCTCTGCATAATGTTTAAAGCATTCATGCTCTAGAAAATTTGTAGTAAAAGTGAACAGCCACCCACAATAGCCACATTTGTGCTGAAAGGGTCCAAACATGCAATGTGAACAATAATGCATTAAGATAATGTAAAAACTATTTGCACAAACATTATCAATATTTTGTAAAAGGTCAATCCTTTTACATATATTTTTGTAAATGTACCTACGTAATTGCAAATTATAATTTTTATATAAGATTTTGTAATATAATTTTATAAATGTTGTCCTATCGGGGTTAGGCATTTAAAAAAGAGAAAGCAAACATTTTACATATCAAAGATAGCAACACGGATAGGTATAGGTATAAGTATTAATATACAACCATAACCTTACAATTTTGTGAAAAATGAATTGCAAATAACAGAACGCATAAATAATTTTCTATAATAAATTCATTATTCTTAACTTACTCTGATTTGATCCTTATCCATTTTTGTAAACCGAAACGCATCCGTAAGTCGGGTGGTTCGTTGGAACTGGGTACCTATCATGGAACAAAGTCGGAATGGATTCCGATCGGAATTATTCCGTTTTCTTTAAAAAACACAATAGAAATCTAGAGAATAATTGAACAATTTCGATCGGAATCCATTCCGACTTTGTTCCATGATAGCTACCCCGATGATGCACTTTGTAACGTGAAAAGTCCGTCAACAAAGCGTCGGGTTCCCCACGAGGCGTACTTTTTGAAATGCGTAGGTTATGAAAACCAATTGCGAATTCGATTAGCATTTCTGTTAGAGAGTACAGCAGAAACCCTAATCAGCGATTGGTTGTATTAGTTACACATTTTACGCAATTCCGTAAAATACGCCCTATGTGAATGCCGACCAAAGAATAGCGTAACGAAACATGTGTATTCTGAAAATTTACTAGATTACGCAGGTTATGCTTACGCAAGTTACGCTGCATGTGACGGCACCCTAACTCTCCACGAAAAGTCAACGAGAGTCATCTACGCTTCTTCAACGTTTCAGGAAGCTTTCTATTTTCGCCAGGGCATCTAATATAAAATAACTTAGCAAACATATAATTACAATACTTACAGATGACATTTCTTTACTTAAATTTTTCAGTACTCAAAATCTTCTTCTTCCTCCATCCGTAGGTTTCAGGTTTTTCTTAACCTATAAATTGCTAGTGATCACCAGCGACCGACAGAGTACGAAAAATTTCCGTTTCCGAAAAATATGCCCCATGGGGAGCCAGGCTACTTAAAATCGGAACGGAACGATGCTAATTGGTTGCTCCTACCACTTCACTTTTCCGATTCCGTTTTCCGTGCCATAGGACGGCACCCTAAGCCTGGATCCTCATACGGACAACAGCGCTTTGACACCGGACGCTGATTGGTGAAAAACGGGTTATGGGGGTAAATTTTACCTTCGCCACCGGTTTTTCACCAATCAGCGTTTGGTGTCAAAGCGCTGTTGCGCGTATGAGGATCCAGGCTAAGGGTGCAAACCCATGCAGCGGAATAGCGTAAAGGTTGATTTATACTGGCCGTAAACTGTTAACTTATGCCGTAATCTGTAAAAATTGACCAATCACAGTCGAATGAGAGGGGAATAATCGATTATAATTGGTCAATTTTTACAGATTACAGCATAAGTTAACAGATTACGGCCAGTATAATCCAACCTTAACGCGGAACGAGAGCAGAACCAATAACGAGCATTCCGTGTTTCTAGAGAATCTCGTGATTGGTTCTACTCTCGTTCCGCGTTACGCTATTCCGCTGCATGGGTTTGCACCCTAAGGGCGGGTTCACACCTTGACGGAAAAACGGAAAGCGGAAGAGCAGTTACCCGATCAGAACTCGCGCTGGTAATAAATAGTACAAAACTAACAGAAAGTCGACTACCTGATTGACTACTGCTTTTCCGCTTTCCGTTTTTCCGTCAAGGTGTGAACCCGCCCTAA